>NC_089841.1:105864762-106097262 GCF_035609145.1 Eleutherodactylus coqui
TGATCACGGCATATAAGGGGTTAACAGTGAGGATCGGCATTTTTACCGGTCCCCACTGTTGCAGCGGAAGGCCGGCAGTCAGTCACAGCCGACTCCCGCTGCAGATAGTGTGGGCTCGGTTTCTGATAGTGTGGGCTCGGCTAGGATGTAAGCATCTGTCCTTGGGAGGATACTGCTTCCCAGCCAGGATGTAAGTTTTGTCCTGGAGAGGGAATGGGTGAAAGTACAGCGGTTCCTCAATTTACAATGACCTCAGGATACAATATTTTCTATATACAATTGTCTTTTCTGGGCGCTGTAACTTCAACATACAACATCAAAGACAGTCTGGATCTCCGGCATGTGAGCCTTTGTGGAAAATCAAAACAATCGGTCTGTAAATTTCACCATGTATTACCGAAGTGCATGCGTGGATTTACTATCTAGCAGCGCCTTTCTACAGTATAGTGCGGTACTACATGTTATGTACCGCTCTTTACCTCAGACAGATGGAAAAATAAAAGGGTTACCATTTTTCTTTTAAGTGTGAAGGATAAGCCAAAAATCGAAAACAGAAGAAAACAGAACTACATCCTTAATGGTTAAATCTCAAAACAATGCACCCATAAGATACTTATTTCTAAAATGTCCCATGCTCCACATATTCTTTCCTCTTGATTCTGGTTATTTACAGCTCATTGCCAGGGAAACTGGCCATCTCCACTACTGAGCAGAGGCGACCATCACTTACGCATTTGTTACGCCATCTTTCATCTTCATCTGGTGGCCAGGATCTCAGGGGTGCATACACTCTAGCTCCCGGCCTGGCCACCGTGACTGCTGTGTTCTGTTATTTCCTTTAATAGAACTGCTTCTAGAAAGTGAGAACAAAGAGGACTTAAGGCCCATTTACACGCAAAGATAATTGTTCAAAAGATAGGTTTTGAGCGATTCTTTTGTGTAAACTGCTAATGGACACTAATGTTCATTAGCAACTTATCACCTTCACTTGCATGTAAATGAGCCTCCGGGAGCTGTATGCAGAGAACAGCAGGTGGTCTGTTTTCTGCATACAGCTCTTTTGTTCCGCCATGGCTTTTTGCTAAATACAATGTAAGCAACGATCCCTTGAAGAATACAGCACCATGGACAGCATGCGGTCTGTGTTATATTCTCTCCAGCTGAATGATGGATTTTATGCTCAACTAAAAATCATCGTTCAGCCGAAGAGTGAAAGATGAAAGCATTTACACACAACGATTATCACTCAAAGATAGCTTTTGAGGGAATTTTGAGCGATAATCATTGTGTCTAAATGGGCTTTTATTCGCATGTTCCAGAAGCTCATCTATTGAAAGTAATGGCATGGTGGTAGCGATGGCCAGGCCGGGATCTAGTGGCACCACCAATCTGCCCGCAGCCACTCAAGCTACCACATTTACCCATGACTGCCAAATGCTGCCTTCTGCTGTGCAGAGGAGAGGTCGACACATCTGAGAGCAGATCGTGGTGCGTCCATCTCATTGTACCGTATTAGTGATCACGAAATGTCACGCTCCAGCTGTTCCTAATGCAGCGATTGTTCAGTCTATATACAAAAGAAAATGTCTTACAGCTGCACATATTTCTAGGTTTAAATAAGACTAAGTCATACTTATACAGAAATAAACCACATTTACATTTTGTGACATTCGTCACGTAAACGTCTGTTACTGTTGGATACATAGAAGCACAGTTGGCGGCACACGAACTGCTTTGTTCTGAGAATCTCACTGCGGAATTGCCTTGCACTATATGATGATGGGTTCTTTCACTGGACTTCACTACCGAACAGTTAGTGGCACCAGCTACACAATTACCTTCCCATGAATTCTAGAAACATAGAAATCAGCCTTTGGACACTACAGCTGGAAGTGAAATAATGGACTTTTATAAACTGACTTCCCGTTAGAAAGGTCTTTATTGTTAACATAAATAGAATGCGTCCGGTCTTCCCCCGGTAAACGAATGCGAAGGTCTTTTGCATAAATAAACAAGACAATAGTTTAAATGGACTTTGAGAATATATCTGGTTATTTCTACATTTTTTTTTTCAAGGTTTGCAAAGCTTTTTTCTTTGGCCCAGTAATGTATGAATAAAGATGAAAGTATAACTGTGCAGAGTATACTGTGTGGCTTAACCCCTTAAGGACACGGCCTATTTTGGCTCTAATGAGAGATTTTTGGGGGATTTTCATCTCCAATTTTCAAAAGCCATAACATTATTGACATGGCCATATGAGGGCCTGTTTTTGCTGGACAAGTGTTAGTTTTTATTGGTACCATTTTAGGGTACATGTAATTCATTGTTTACGTTTTACTACATTTTTAGAGCTTTTTTACAGCTTTAATCATGCAGCATAAATGACATAATATTTTTTTTCCTACATGTTGGTACGATTATGACAATACCAAAATTATATATTTTAGATTTTCCATTTTTGCGCAATAAAAACCCTTTTGTAGAAATGTTTTTGTTGTTTTTTGCATTGCTGCATTCAAAGTTCCAGAACTTTTTTTATAGTTCCATTGGCGGAGCTCTGTGGGAGCATGTTTTTGTATGACAAGCTGTAATTTAAATTGGTAGAATTTTGATGTACCATATGGCTATTTTTGATCCATTTTACTGGGGGGGTTTTGGAGGGTAAATGAGCAAAATAAGCATTTTGGCTTGGTTGTGTAGTTTTTTTTTTATGTAGTATAAACAGTATGTTCAATTTATTGTACGGGTTATTACGGATGTGGCAATACCAAACAAATGTTTTTTTAAAATTTATTTATGCTTTAAAGAGGGGAAAGTGGGCAAAAAAGCTAGCTCCTACTGCAGATGCCACAGACTCAGCTTCTGATGTTTACGTCCTGTTGTATTAAGTACCAGGCAGTCAGGATGTAAACTTACGTCCTGTGCCATTAAGGGTTTGAAGGAGTTGTCCAGGATTTTTTTAAAATTAGGAACTGGGAAATTAAATAAAAACATAACAATGACATGTTCAATCCTCCACTACTTCGGCAGTCGCCATTAGTATTTTTTTTTTTTACTTTGCTGCAGCAATGATTGCCTTTAAACCCATGTGGTCACTTCAACCAATCATATGTAGCTATCCCTTCAGTATATATAGGTGAGCTAGCATTACCTTGGTTACAGGAGTGTAACTATAGGGGATGCAGAGGATGCGGTTGCACCCGGGCCCAGGAGCCTTAGGGGTCCCATAAGGCCTCTCTTCTCCATATAGGGAGCCAGTACTATGAATAAAGCATTATAGTTGGGGGCCCTGTTACAGGTTTTGCATTGGGGCCCAGAAGCTTCAAGTTACACCTCTGCTTGGTTAGTTGTTCTTTTATATCTGAAACTCCTGAAGTACCTTCTCAAGTGGTCATGTGATCTCATTCTGACTAGCTGAGATTTTCTTGGCTTTATGTGCTCTTAGATTTGTCAGTTTTTCAGCTAGTCAGTCCCGTGTGATGGAGCCTACCACATAAGATCTTTAAAGGAGGATACAGACATAGTTACTTATGATGATTAGAGGCTCCTGTCACACAGTTATAATAGAGATCACAGCTCATTCTCCTGACTATATACTTATGGTTTGTAGCTTATTTAGGTGAATATAGAATACAGCACGGCCCATGCTGACTTTCGGGGGTGACAATGCTGGATCAGGGAGACATGTAAGTATAAGAAATACCTCCCTAGACTCCAGGAAACCTGCCATATGAGCACCATAACTTAGCTCATGGTACTCCTGTTTGGTAACAGGTTCCCTTTAAGCTGTTTACTCATTTCTACCGTTCATCCAAATTTCTTGTTGAAAGCAGATATGTGGGCTCCCGGATTTATGTGAGTTATTCCGGAGCCTATGCGCTACCACCAGCCAAGCTTATTTCCGGACCTAACCCTCTCCAGAATTAGTAAAACGGGAGTTAGGACATGAGTCCTTGTCAAGACCCTTGCCCACGTATTAGGACAAGAGAACCTTGGTGGCCTTAAAGAAGCTGAGCCTGGCTTGCTGGGTACCCACCATATTGACACCATCCTATGGATTACTGGGGAAACCCCAAGCCAGACACCTGGGGCCCTCACATGTACAGAGAAGACAGGGACTCCATAGCAAAGATCAAAATTATGTTGCCAAGTTTTGCCACCATGAACAGAAGGGCCTGATATCTATTTTTCCTGCCATGGACTATCAGTGACCTTTGCATTAATTCCCTACCAACCAGGCCTGGACAACCTTTCACCAAGGGTACCGTAGCAGCTGTCTTTGTAGTATATATGCCATTGACTATAGTTCATATCATAACGTATCTGCTCATGACACTCTATCTTGGCCCCCTAGAACAGCTGTAGAAACTAATCTCCGCAAATGAAACTTTGAAAATGACAATTTAATTTGCCTCAAAAGGTCAAAAAATATCGCTGTCAACCAAGAAATATGTCATTGCCACATAGTACTATAACAGTGTAGCTGCCCGTTGAATTTTCATACATGGAGGTTTTCTGTTTGGTTACTTCATTTGTTCTTTTACTGATTTGATGTTCTTTCTAACTATATCTGATTATGAATTTGATCATCCTTTTTGTCACCTAGTGTGGCGCACTGCAAGCTCTTCTCTTCATATATGCTGGCACGTTGGTTTGTACAGCTAAGAAACATTGTACTTCTGTATCTTTCAGAAAGTGGGGTGCTGATACATAAGTTTGTGTGGGACGTGGAATGAAATATGAAGTGAATGTTTGATTGTTGAAACTGTGAAAGATTTGTCATACCCAGAGCGTGTATACAACATATGGCAAATATGAACACAACTCAACAGATTTTTCCATTGCTAATGAATTCAAGGCAAATCCTCCCTCTATTTATAGGTTTTTTATTGAAAACATAAAAATGCATTTACAGTTTTGAAATAAAAAATCAGCCGTCTATAAAAGACAGATCTATTGTTCAGCAATGGGTTAATTTTAAAGGGGTATTTCAGTTTTAGCAAACAAGCTTTATGTGTTGTGCAATAAAAGTTAAAACACTTTTGTGTATCAGTTCCTCATCATTCCCAAGATCACCTTTTTCTGTCAATGAATGAGAACTTTTTTTAATTCCAGTGGTTAAATATCCATCATGGTCATGTATTGGACACAGAGATGAAAGGTTCATTACAAGACTGCTCAACGCTAACCGCAGCATCTAAGTGGTTTATTGAGGAAAGGGGTCTCTGTCATCACATTACGCCACCACCATGGTGCGATGGCAATGGAGCACATCATATTGTCTCCCAAGGCTACCATTTTAGTACTTGTATTTAATGCCGCTAGATAAAATGTTAAAAAAAATAAGTAAATAAAAAAAATAAAAAATAAAATAATATATATATATATTAAAAAAAGCATCTATTACATATGCATTGCTATGTCAAAAATTACACATAATTGGTATTGCTGCATCTGCAACAACCCTTATTATAATATTATTATTCTTGACTTTAAAGCTCCTTTAATTATAGGGTGTTGTACATGGTAAATAAAATATACGTATTACCTTAAATACATTATAGGCACATATCAGATTAAATACATTATCACATTATTTAACCTGCATGTTGCATGCTGCAAAAATAAAAAAAAAAGAAAGAAGCGGTGTCGGAATAGTTTTTTTTTCTTATTTTGCATCCCAAAAAAATTTAAGTAAAAAGCAATCAAAAAGCTTGATGTCAACAAAAAAAATAAGGTCTGGCACTGTAACAAAGTAACTGATGTTTTTTCAAAGTGTTTTTATTGTGCAAAAGTAGTAAAACCTAAAAATCGATAATATAATATAATATACATAGAATAAATATAGTACATAATCATATATGATAATGTAATGTACATCTAAATTCGATAATGCCACACTAACTTGCAGATAAAAGTTAACGTGCCATTTATCCCACACATTGAACACCATCAAAAAACACTCATTGTGAAAAAAACAATCTATCCTGTATAAAGAATTGTCAGAAGTGAATGAAACTTTCTCTTTGTAACATTGACATAAGTGATTACAATTTAAGAGGAAAAGGAGAATTTATTGTGGAAAACTGAATACTTGAAGGGAGGCTCTAGTACCCTGTTGCACAACCTCTAGCTTAGATACAAGATGTGATACAGGCGGGCATGGAGGCTCTAGTACCCTGTTGGTCCATCTCTAGCTTAGATACAAGATGTGATACGGGTGGACATGGAGGCTCTAGTACCCTATTTTACTGCCTCTATCTTAGATACAAGATGTGATACAGGTGGACATGGAGGCTCTAGTACCCTATTGTATCGCCTCTAGCTTAGATACAAGATGTGATACAGGTGGGCATGGAGGCTCTAGTACCCTATTGTATCGCCTCTAGCTTAGATACAAGATGTGATACAGGTGGACATGGAGGCTCTAGTACCCTGTTGTACTGACTCTAGCTTGGATACAAGATGTGATACGGAGGGCATGGAGGCTCTAGTACCCTGTTGCACCACCTCTAGCTTGAATACAAGATGTGATACGGGCAGGCATGGAGGCTTTAGTACCCTGTTGTACTGCCTCTAGCTTAGATACAAGATGTGATACAGGCAGGCATGGAGGATCTAGTAGCCTGTTGTATCGCCTCTAGCTTGGATGCAAAATGTGATACAGGCGGGCATGGAGGATCTAGTAGCTTGTTGTACCACCTCTAGCTTTGATACAAGATGTGATATGGGTGGGCATGGAGACTCTAGTACCCTGTTGTACTGTCTCTAGCTTGGATGCAAGATGTGATACGGGCGGGCATGGAGGCTCTAGTACCCTGTTGTACTGCCTATGGCTTGGATACAAGATGTGATACAGGTGGGCATGGAGACTCTAGTACCCTGTTGTACTGTCTCTAGCTTGGATGCAAGATGTGATACGCCAGGCATGGAGGCATACAGGTTTCGTATGGTATCCTGCGGCATATCAGTCCACATTTGCTGTAACTGAGCCTCTAGATTGTACAAACTCATTAGCTATCAAAGTTGACATCACAGATGGTCCAATACATGTTCCATTGATGATACATCTAGCGACTAGGCAGGCCATGGAAGTGTGACAATGTTGTGGAGGCATTCCTGTGACATCCTTGCTGTGTGCGGCCAAGCATTATCCTGCTGCCTCTTGGAAGCTGCCATGAGAGGAAGACATGTGGCTGCAGGATGTCCTAAACATATCGCTGAGCTGTCATAGTCCTTCGCACCACTACTAGGGGTGACCAACTGTCGTATGCGATGCCCTCCAGACCATCACACCTGCAGTGCGCACAGTGTGCTGCTCTAAAGCAAAGGCAGGATTGAAGCGTTCACCTCTAGGTCTCCAGACATAAACATGGCCGTTGTTAGTACCCAAACTAAACCTGGATTCGTCACTGAAGATAACCCAGTTCCACTCTGTGGCAGTCCAGTTTCTTATCCATGACACTACTGTAAACAGAAGCGATAGTTGGTGGGTGTCAAAGGCAGTACACATAATGGGCACAGTGAGACCAAATGTCCTTCAGGTAAGCGCCTGGAAATGGTTGCGACAGACACAGGGGCCTGTAATGATTCAAGTAATGCAAAGGAAGGCAGCATCTGCAGTGCAAATATAAGCCCAATCGGTTGACCTTACATTTTGACTCGCATCAAGAGTCTTTATCAAGCTTCATAAAGACTCGTGATGCGAGTCAAAATGTCGCTGTATATGGACCATATGGAATAAAAGTCAACCGTCTGGAATTATATTTGTGCTGCAGATGCTGCCTTCCTTTGCATTATTTGGACTGTATTATTAGATTTGGGTTTGATACACGGTGAGACGTGCATCTAGAACTCGCTCCCCTATGATTGGTGGTTTGGGTGAGTGCTGCTGACAAAACTGTACTTTTGCTATTCAGGCCTTTAATGATGTTGCCACTAGTCTCCGGATGGTGGACAATGAAACAGTTGGAACTGCTCATGCTTGTTGGACGATTAAACGATCCTCTCTACTGGTGGTCTGCCGAGGGTGTCCTGAGCCCAGTTGCCTTGTGTGCATGCCCTGACACATTCACTCATCCCAACACCAACTAACAGTCTGGTCAGAATGACCCAGGTTTTGGACAGTTCATCAATACGACTATCCAGCTTTTTGCATTCCAATAATGTGCCCCCTCTCAACCTTCTTAACTGGGCGAAATATCTTCGATGGCATCATAGAGGCATCTAGTGGTTAACACAGTTCTACACAAATAGAAAAAGGGGTCCACTACACACAAGTAGCCTCTGAGAGCCTTTTTATAGGCCAAGGGTGGAACCACTTTTAGGGCTTAGGTTACAAGACTGTTCATCTAATGCTGCTTCTCTCTTCCCATCTTCTCCATGCCGCTTCTCTCAACCCTTCTGCTGCAGCATCTCACCCCCTCCCCATGCTGCTTCTCATCCCCTCTCCATGCCGCTTCTCTCTCCCCTCTCTCCATGCCGCTTCTCTCTCCCCTCTCTCCATGCTGCTTCTGTCTCCCCCTCTCCATGCCGCTTCTCTCCCCCCCTTCATGTCGCTTCTCTCTCCCCCTCTCCATGTCGCTTTTCTCTCCCTCTCTCCATGTCGCTTTTCTCTCCCCCTCTCCATGTCACTTCTCTCTGCCCCCTCTCCATGTCGCTTCTCTCTGCCCCCTCTCCATGTCGCTTCTCTCTCCCCCCTCTCCATGTCGCTTCTCTCTCCCCCCTCTCCATGTCGCTTCTCTCTCCCCCCTCTCCATGTCGCTTCTCTCTCCCCCCTCTCCATGCCGCTTCTCTCTCCCCCCTCTCCATGCCGCTTCTCTCTCACCACTCTCCATGCTGCTTCTCACTCCCCCCACTCCATGTCGGGGGGGGGGGGGGGTGGTAATAAACAAACTTTCTGAAAGCGCTGCAGAATAAGTTGGCGCAATACAAATAACAAGTATATCTGCCCCCACATATCTGCCTGAGATCTAGGGGCCTGACCTTTGTTTTGCAAAGAGTATAGATAAAAAGTAAAGGTTAAGTTTTAGATTACTCATCTAGAATAGTTTTCTCCTTCAAAACAGCCATTCAAGAAAAAATATTCAGGCAAGAACATATCAGCATTTGTTATGTAAGCAATCTGCGGATCAGTTTTAAAGATTTTTGCTGAGGACAAACAGCAGTCAGCTTATATAACAGTGGAAACCACCGCGTAATTGATTTTTCTTGCAGCTTCACTGGCGTCCATTGAAATCAGTTGGCAACCAACATATGAATATAAACTTGTGTCTTTCAGAGCAGATAGCCCACCACATCACTCTCTTTGCTCTTGCTAATAACATAGTCAGCATACTTAACAGGGCAGGGGTGTCAAACTCATTTTCACTGTGGGGCACATCAGCACTATGGTTGCCTTCAAAGGGCCATTTAAAAGGGCTCACTCACAAGGGCATATTTGCACTTCATAATATAGACAGCTTGAACACCATTGATTTGCATGAGGGTATTCAGACATGCATTTTTCACACATGTGAAAAAAATCACAGCACGTCCTATGTATTACGAACTGAAATTTCCAATTAAAGTCAATGGGAGTGCGTAAATATGCAGGGAATATGCATGATACATATTTATTAACTACGCAATTACGCATATATGGGGCTTTCTTGCGATTTCGTTTTTTGCACAACTGATAAACATAGTGTATATGCATGCAAGAAAACACAAACGCAGTGAATACGCACAGTTTCGGTCTGTGAGAACACTGCGTATTTCACGGACTGAAAGTGCATACACCTGTGTGAATGAGCCCTAAATGTAGCTATTCCATAACATGGAGCTCTGTGCACTATAATGGGGTTTCTCCCCTTCTACCTCATTAGCACTAAGCTTCTTTCCTCGAAGGGTGGTTAAGGCCTCATGTCCAAAGGCAGGTTGGATTCTGTGGGGGGGAGCCCGCAACGGAATTCCACCCTGCCCATGGCAAGAGGACATTACTTACCCATTCGGATCCTCTGAGTGGCTGTGTGGTTTTTCCATCTTCTCCTCTGTGGATGTGGGTGGGCACGCTGGCCGGTGCGCCGTCACACATGCGCAGTGGAGTTTTTCTTTTTTAATCTCATGCTTTCCTGCGGGTTCCGCGGCACGTCTGCAGTGACAGCTGTGGCTGTGTCGCAAATCGGACAGCTTCCATTGACCTCAATGGAGCCGTCCCTGTGGGATCTGCAGCAGAATAGAACATGCTGGGATTTTTTTTTCTGAACTAGAAGGTCCGCAAAACAAATCCGCATGCTTGAAGTAAGCTGTGAACGCCCATGTCTCCCTATGGGCAGCTTAAACTCTGCAATTCAAACCTGCCCGTGGACATGAGGCCTAAGGTGCCTGGGTAGGGCTGTCAGAGCTGTGTCCTCCAGGCAAAGTGGAGAGCTGGTCCTTTTGTATCCGGACCTCATAGTGGGCCACATAAATTGACGCGGCAGGCTGCATTCGGAGTTTGACACACGTGTTATAGGGTAATAACATTGGTTAGTCTGTAAATCCTTACAAATATAGTATATCACACGAATGCTTCAGAACAATAGAGGGATCCTTTCTTCTGTCCTGGTCTGAGAAGCTACAGTAAAGCGGGAATTTTCTTTCTAATTTGATGATTAGTAAGAGCATGAAGATTTCAGCCCAAACACAAGTTATCAATATGTATTCCCAGAAACCCCATTATTTCTTCATGCATTACTACATTTGTTATCTCCTTATACTGCATGTGTATTTTATTCTTCATCGTCTTTAGAAGGTCTGACCGACTTCCCTGTTCTGTTTTTCAGGCTGTTAATTTTTGGTATGTCCTAGTGATGAACGATGAGCACACAGAGCGACGGCATTTGATCTTCTTTGTGGTGGGATGGGGACTTCCTGTAATTGTTGTTGTCCTGCATCTGGTTATTCTCAAAAGTATCTACCATAAGAACATTACCGAGATTTATGGACTGGTCCATGGAGACATGTAAGTTTTTCTAAATGTAAAATTGCATTGCAGGCAAAAAGTTCTTTCCAGTCATCTTTCGATGTCCTCAGTAATAACCAGTTGCTTAACTCCCAATTTGAAGCCATCCTAAACGATGTGAATGATAATTGTACCACTGATTTGAATGTCTTTTTGTGCTCTTCACCCATAGAGCTAAAGGGGGTCTAGTCATTTGTAGAATGCTGAGGTTCCTCTGGTCAGGGCACTGGTGGGGTTCTCCATTCCAAGAACCATTGTCATTTTATGTTATTGTAATATGATGTTATTATTTTAGATTTTTTTCTACCTTTGAAACATTATTACTAGAGATGAGCGAGCATACTCGTCCGAGCTTGATGCTCGTTCGAGTATTAGGGTGCTCGAGATGCTCGTTACTCGAGACGAGCACCACGCGGTACTCGTCTCGATTAAACGAGCACTGACCATTGAATTCAATGGAGCCGGCAATACAGCCGGTTCCATTGAAAGCAATGGGCTGCCGGCGAGCGCGGGATGAATTTTTGGGAAGGGCTTAAAAATATAAGCCCTTCCCTGGAATTCATCCAGAAATGTGTAAAAAGTAAAAAAATATATATACTCACCTTGTCCCGGCAGACGGAGTTCAGCCGCGGCCGGCAGTTCTCCTGAACTGCTGTGAGTAGTATTCAGCAGCCGGGGATTTAAAATCCCCGCCTGCTGAATGAGCTGCCTCTGATTGGTCACAGCCTCACCAATCAGAGGCCGCTCTCACTCACCCATACATGAATTCATGAATGGGTGAGTGCTGCCTCTGATTGGCTCAGCGCAGGGACCAATCAGGGGCAGCTCTCAGCTGTCATTCCCCACCTGCTGAATACTACAGAAAGCAGTTCAGGAGAACTGCCGGCCAGACTCGGCTGAACTCCGGCTGCAGCGGAAAGGTGAGTATACATTTTTTTTTTTTTTTACACATTTTAGGATGATTTTCAGGTAAGGGCTTATATTTTTAAGCCCTTCCCGAAAATTCATCCCGCACTCGCCGACAGCCCATTGCTTTCAATGGAGCCGGCTGTATTACCGGCTCCATTGAATTCAATGGGCTAACATCGTTCTTCTCTGCCACAGCTGTTACAGCTGTGGCAGAGGAGAACGATCTTTATGCTGACAGTGGGGGGGGGGGGGGGTCTCACTCTTGCCACTATTGTGGCTTAATAGTGAGACCTCGGAGCCCGAAATGCAGCCCTGCATGTTGCTCCTCGCCTGCCCTATCCATTTCTGTGTCTTTTACATAACTTTGGTGATTTGCTAAGATTTTCACAAATCAAAACCTTAGCGGAGCACCAGTCATATACAAAAATGCTCGAGTCGCCCATTGACTTCAATGGGGTTCGTTACTCGAAACGAACTCTCGAGCATCACTGAAAGTTCGACTCGAGTAACGAGCACTCGAGCATTTTGGTGCTCGCTCATCTCTAATTATTACAGATTTGAGCATGCACATGTTCACTCAAAACCCCAAATCTCATTAATCCGTATGCATTTTGGAAAGTCCTTTTTCTAGGTTAAAAACCAACACTTTTACCAAGACCTCATCCCCACATTTGTAGAAGACTTACAATGTCAGTTCACTTTGATTACTTTACTAATGTTTACACTTTCAATATAAAGGAACAGATCTGTGGAGGTCGCTTAGCAAAACTCTAGTATTAGACACAGACTGCATGAAAGAACTCATCGCATGCACTATCCTTGTCCATACCATGAACAAGAACTACGGCTTGCAAACATGTGTCAATGTGCTGGCCATCCATATATTGGACAGGACACAGACAGGTGTCCATGTAGTGTCTGAGACAAGTTGCGCTTGAGCCTGTTGGATGCATCTTGGACACACAGGAAAATGTGTCGGTAGCCTTACTGCAATCATACAATACTAAAAATACTAAAAATTAGTGCTATATTGAACCTAAAGAATATACTCCTACAAGGCTACGTAACAGTACCATGCAGCAAAATAACCATATAGTAACTAAATTATACTGCCCTACAGACAACACTTGTGTTGTCTATCTTTAAGCTATTGGTGGCCTATCCTTAGGATAGGCCAACGATAGTACATTGGTGGTGGGTGGGTCATCAATATGGGTTATTCAACATTTGACAGCCCAGGACCTCCACTGATCAGCTCTTCCCTGGACTGAGGCACTCATGCATGGAGCTAATTTTTGCAGGAAGCAGAAGACTTTGTTTCCACTGCAGTGGTGAGGTTTGGTATAACAGGCAAAGTTCTCAATGAAGTGAATGGGAAATTTGCCTGTAATACCAAGCTGGGTATTGCAGTGGAGTGGAGCTATTAGCTTCCAGCAGAACTCAGCTGCATACACAAGCACATTGGCTCAGGAAAGAGCTAATAGGTGGTGTTCCCGGTCCATTAATAGTTTAAAGCTGGATAACCCCTTTAAATATTGAAGACCTATCAGTCAGATCAGTCAGGGTCCAAACACCCTGTTGTTTGAAGGGGCTATTCAAGTGAATTGAATTAGGCTACAATACCAGGCACAGCCACAATATAATGTATGGTGCTGTGCCCAATACAGTGGTTCCCTGCTTAGTTCAGGTAGCCGGCTCAAGGTTGACTCAGCCTTCCATCTTCCTGAGGTTGGTAAAATGAGTACCCAGCTTGCTGGGGGCTAAAAGATGAATGGGAAAGACAATGGCAAACCACCCCGCAAAAACAGTCTACCAAGAAAACATAGCACAGCCAAAAATCACATGAACGAGAAGCAGCTGTGACCAATCATGGCTGCATCTCCCATTTTAACACTCGTTCAGACAGCCGGGCCTGCGGTATATTCACGCCGTAGCCCGGGATACCGTCAGGCGGGGTGAAAAGAGAGTTGAGCTCTGCTAAACTTTCTCCCTCTGCTCTTCCCCTTTCTGCCCCTTGCTGGCTGTCGGCAAAGGGAGGGATGGGGTGAGAGTTAATGTGCTAAACCCTGCCCCGCCCCTCCCTTTGCCAACAGCTGGCAAGGGACGGAGATGGGGAGGGAAAAAGATTGGTCTGCACCTATCTTCCAGCCAGAATATGTCAGCTGGTCCCATAGACTCCTATGGGAGCCTATGAGAGCCACTGCTAAACTTCCCCCCACCTCCCTTTTCCAGCAAGTCTCATAGGCTCCCATAGGAGTCTATGGGACCGGCTGGCGTAGTCTGGCTGGAAAATAGGTCCAGACCAATCTTTTCCATAAAAACGGCTGGCCGGAATGTGCACTGCATGCTCTATTTTTTCCGGCCGGCCATTTTTTCGCACCCGAAAATCGCCCATCTGAACTTATGCATTGAAATCCAATGCATCAGATAGTCACGATTTTCGGCTGGTATTTTATCGCGGCAAAATTGCCGCGATAAAACCCCCATGTGAATAAAGCCTTAATATGGACAGAAGATAAGCCAGTGAAAATGGCCCTAAATGGTGAACACAGCTGTGGGGGCCCATAAATGGCGAGACGTCTGAACTATTGCTCTTTACCCATACTGTAATATAATCCCTAATAATGTATAAAGTATGTTAAGTATGCATATAATCACAGGAAGGAGATAAACTGCACAACATAATAGGAATATAAAGTCTATGAAATCTATTGTGTATCTTTATTTCTTAGCCTTCAATATATATAATTAAATTAATTTAGTATTTCGCAAAGTGAGTCCCTGCCAACCACAAATCTCCAGCACCACATTCTGCTAGAAGCTATAAACCAAATATTACTTGTCCTATTCTGTGGTCTACTGGCTCGTTAAGACATTAATCGAGAGAAGACGTCTATAAATAAAAGTCCTGATCAGAAAAAGCCATGGACAAGGTTTATTAATACCGCCGGATGAAGATCCCAAACCAAGAAGTAAATTGAGATTAAAACGCAAACTTAATTACGTTTCCTGCAGTACATTCATTATGAGGAAATCAGATCCATTTATTGTGAAAATTGGTACTTGCAGATGCTGCCACCTCGAAATCTGATGATTTGCATGCCCAAATTGCTTTGAACAGTTAGATGTTTGTCACATCATGCTTCACTCTTTCCTCTGTGCCCCTTATCATTGCTGCGCCCTTCCAGCCTGTCTAGTCTGTCCGCACTTGTTATGTTCTCCTGGTTACAAGGTGACTTCTGTATTCCTGCTAACGATCATTTTATAGTTTATGTAAGAGAAATGAGAGCAACGCTTGCCTGGCACTGCTAATGACTGAGAAATGCATTCAGCTATTGATTGGGCTGAAATAGATGGATAAATTAGATGTACAAAACCAACCTGCAATTATAATAAATATATAGCATTGTAACTTTAAATATTGTTTAAAGATACAAGCACACATTTTAGTTCAGTCAGTTTTTTTTATTTCATCTGTAATTCCCTTTGATTTCAACATAAGGGGTGATTAATGAAAGTGCTATCCACCTCTAACTGTTTTACTGTAGAAAAGCAGACAGATCTGTACATTACACAGTGGCCCGGATTGCTACTAAGTCCTACTGAAGTGAATGGGACTCAGCCTGCAGTACCAACCCAGGCCATTGCGCAATGTACGGAGCTGTCTAGTTCGTCCAACAAAATAGTTCGAAGTGGGACAACACCTTAAAAACTGATTTTTTTATATGCAGGTCTTAAAGGGGTTGTCCCGCGAAACAAAGTTGGGGTATACACTTCTGTATGGCCATATTAATGCACTTTGTAATGTACATTGTGCATTAATTATGAGCCATACAGAAGTTATTCACTTACCTGTTCCGTTGCTAGCGTCCTCGTCTCCATGGTGCCGTCTAATTTTCAGCGTCTAATCGCCCGATTAGACGCGCTTGCGCAGTCTGGTCTTCTCCGTGTTGAATGGGGCCGCTCGTGCCGGAGAGCGGCTCCTCGTAGCTCCGCCCCATCACGTGTGCCGATTCCAGCCAATCAGGAGGCTGGAATCGGCAATGGACCGCACAGAAGACCTGCGGTCCACCGAGGGTGAAGATCCCGGCGGCCATCTTCACAAGGTAAGTAAGAAGTCACCGGAGCGCGGGGATTCGGGTAAGTACTATCCGTTTTTTGTTTTTTTTAAACCCCTGCATCGGGTTTGTCTCGGGCCGAACGGGGGGGCTATTGAAAAAAAAAAAAAAAAATGTTTCGGCGCGGGACAACCCCTTTAATGTTACCCACACAGAAATCCATACAGGTGCTGCTGTATATTTCTGGTATAATTAATGGCGACTTCTGGAACAGGGTGGCCAAGCGCCCTCCTAACAAGTCACACCCCTTTTTCAGGAAAGTGTAGGGCTTGCACAAAATCTTTGCAACTTCTTTATGCTAGAATCTGGCACAAATTGTTTTATAAAATCCCATGTAGCCTTTATGTGGTAGTAAGAAAAAAATTTTCTTGCACCATACACAGTAGGTACACATCTCATGAGGATGGCTCCAATGTAGGGTTCTAGCAGTATCAGACTAAAAGTTCCTTTTGGAACTTTGGAAATTGATCTGAGAGCACACCATCCATGTATACAGAATAGGTGTGCTACGAATGAGGTTGTATCTTCCTAGACCTTTGGGGCCTATTACTGTGATATAGCCTGAGGCTGTCCGTACACAATAGATATAGAATGGCTGAATCTGCTTATTTTGGTGCCACTGGATGACCATCTGATGGTGGTCTCCTGCCTTCTGATGGTAGATGTTGGTGGAGATAAGGATCTGCCAGTTGGATTGCACTTTTGCTCTTGGGAGATAAGCCACTGCCAGGATTAATTAGCAGCATCCTTCCCCCCTGACAACACATGCACACTTGGCCGGGTAATGAGGAAAGGCAGCTGTTGGCCAAACAAGTGCTTTGACCAACAGCTGTCTCATATGTATAGGCAGCCTGAACCTACTGGAGGATCCTCTAGTGAGCCAGACTGACCCGGAATCCTCAGATAAATTGGTTTGGAGACCCTTTACTTTCATGTTTTTTTTCAGAGCATCACTATAAGTGGAGCTATAGCTAGACTTCATCCAGGTTCAGTTTGCATCTCCAGCCCTGTATGTAAAGGGGCTTTTTGGTGCAGCCCCTTCGCATCGAGCACCTAGAGCACACGCCCCAGTAGCCTCTCTAGATAGTCCCTGACTACAAGGCTGAGTTTCCATAACCTATGTGTATAAATACTGGGTATGACAGTATTCCATATATACAGTATTTTATTATACAGATGGCCTGGTCTGGAGGAAAACGGCTAATGAAACCCTGCACTGTGCGACTCCAGGGTTGAGTTTTCACTCGGGGTTACATTAATTCATGGTTACCTTAGTAATCTGAGTTAGTTCCTCGCAGGTAGTTGGAGCAATGGTTATGGTAACGAAGCTTGTCTTGTTGTATTATTCTACACACCTCTCTTGCGGCATCAGGAAATACCTTTCCTGAAGGTCATTAGAGAATTTGTGTAACATCAGAGGTATCCTACAATGTGGATAATAATGATTTCTGCAGTATATGGAATCATCGGGATAAAGTAAATGTCACTGAATCGCCTGCAGACGGCAGGGACCTTCCATCCACGGGCATTTAACTGAAATGTAGCAATTTGTCACTGTTACGTTTTTATTTCCTAGTTAAATAGTAAAGCTAAAAATAGTGTAGATGGTTCATCAGCAGAAACGCTCACTGACCACAGCTATAATGAGAAAGTGACATCACTGCAATCTGTAAACATTACTCAAGCCATGGCACGTAAGCTTCAAAACCACCCAATGTCACAGAAAACAAGGAACCTTTCACTCGCCTCTACGGCTACATACTAAAAATAGGTCTAAATACAACAATATGGGCTGGGTACAAAAATAAGTCAACTTAGTGGGAAAATAAAGCCATATAACCTAAACTAGGAGGACCGCTGCTTCTTCTATGCATAGAGAAGCTGTTGTCATTAGGGGTGAGGTCATTGTGGTATCATAGGGGCCATTTAAGGCTGCCTTGGAGGGCAAACCTGGGCTGAAAACTCTGCAGAGATGTCTCATATCAGGAAAAAGCCTTAATACTTGTCTGGTTAGATAGAAGAAGTGAACAAGCATAGCTTCCAAGTGTCTCGAATCCAGGGGGACAGTCCTGGATTTCAGGGGTTGTCCTGCTGTCCTGGGGTAACAGTAGATGTCCCACTTGCTAGGTTGCTCTCTCACTTTATCTCTATTGCTGTACACCCCCTTCCAACCTATGGTTGCATCCTTTTTAGATTGAACACTCCACCATTCCATTCTCAGAGTGTTGGGGTCATCCCAAACAACAGTAGTATTGCTCCATCGCTATGACTGCAAATGCTCTGCTACCTGACAATTTGGGAGCTACACTTCCTCACTATAAGCTTCCACTCCCTGGCAGCACCCAGCTGAGCAGCAGAGGAGAGAGAAGAGGCATCCGCCCAAGAGGAGGTACACGGAGGGGCACACACCATAGGAGAGAGCGGAGAAGACTAGGTCTGCAGTGTGATATGTACTGTAGTGGAGAGAACAATTTGGCAGCCCAATGTAATATATATAAAGGAGACCAGGGGCCCTAGTATAATATAAAGTGAGATAAATGGCACTAGTTTGAGATAGGGAATGGCCATGGTTAAAGGCATGGGTTTCATTAAAAAATTTACCATGAGGTGCTTGGTGTACCACATGAGTTGTCCCTCTTTGCATCTTTGGAAAGTTGGGTGGTATGGAACAACTAGAATGAGAGAAAATGTTATGCTCATGCAGGACACATGCCTATGGGAAAATAGTTAGGTTACGGGGTAATTCCCTGATCTAGTTTACGATGATTAAAATGGACACAAACTATAGAATGTAACATTGTGAATCTTATGTGATTTTTATTGCAAGGTGAATTTTTGGATTATGTACAGCTGTGCGATATAAAAAGCTGATAATCCAGAATCGACATGGGTTAAATCAGGTCAGGGAACAGAGAAACCCAAGACATGAAGTACATGAGACAATGACACAATCCATGTGGCACAAAGAGCATGGTCCGCTCTGTAGTACTGCTATTTATAAGCACTGCTTGTTATAAATAGTAGCCGGACTAAGCAAAGCAAATATAATCATTGTTAACCTGTCATATCCAGACACTAATTACAGAAAAGAGAGGTTATTGATTTCTCAGTCCTTTCCCTACACACTATGACTAATTGCACAAGTAATTTCTGAACCAGGTACAAAACAAGTAATGTATACATTGGCAGGGGTGCCAATGGGGAGCCAGGACATCTCTCTTTGGCTAACCATGGAGGAGGTACGACTGTCATAACATCTAGTTAGATGACGTCAAGGCAGTAACATCTCCCTTGTGTCATTCCACTGATCCAGTCAGCTTGTCACTGTCTTTCTATGGGTATTTAAACCAGCACCTTTGAATAGAGGTTGCCGGTTATACTCTTGGTTTTCCTTCGTATCCTGGTCCTGTGTTAGGTGTGACTTTGCCTCTGGGCTCAGCTGCACTTGGCTGTGCATTATGTAACTTACTTGGGATTCTAGTTTACTACTGTAAGTTTGTCTGTACCTCCTTGGCTCCTTTTGTACCCTATCCTTAGTCTCCTCTTATTCATTTCTTCTGTCTCGCTCCTTCATTATATCTGCTCATTCCCCTTATTTCATCTAGGGACAGTTATGGAATCTAGCCGCGGGGTCATCCTTTTCAGGGCAGGTGCTCCACTTTTGTGGCAGGTTTAGTTAGGGCAGATATAGAGGAAGAACTCAGGCTATGTTTCTGTTTCCCATTGTCCGTTAAACGTTCCGTCACCCTAGCCATCTTTGTTATCCCCTGGGCCTTACATATCAGTAAGCCTATCTCTAAACCCTCTGCGTGACATTTTCTTCAATAGCTGTGCAACATTATATTCTGCAGCATGATATTGACCATAAAACTTGAGTAAATTTGTGTGATATAGTTAATGGTAATTGAATCTAGCCATACAGGTAAAGAGGGATATTTCCCAGACACATTTTATCAGGGACAAATCCTTAACCCTTTCCAATCCACTGTCTGACGTCTAAAGACATTCTGATTGAAGCCTGCACAGCTCCGATGTCGGAAGACGTCCGTCAGGGTATTCTTACTGTGTATTACTGGCCGCTCTGTTGTTGGGGGCCTCTCCAGCATGTCACATACCGCAGTACTGGCTCTAGGCAGCAGATGGCACCATTGTATAATGGCAGAAAGAGAAAGCCCCCCAGGAAAACCCTGAATCCAAAATTGGATTGCAAAGGGTTAAAGGGGTTGTCCCGCGCCGAAACGTTTTTTTTTTTTTCAATAGCCCCCCCGTTCGGCGCGAGACAAACCCGATGCAGGGGTTAAACAAGAAAACCGCACAGTGCTTACCTGAATCCCCGCGCTCCGGTGACTTCTTACTTACGTGGTGAAGATGGCCGCCGGGATCTTCTCCCTCGGTGGACCGCAGGTCTTCTGTGCGGTCCATTGCCGATTCCAGCCTCCTGATTGGCTGGAATCGGCACGTGACGGGGCGGAGCTAAAAGGAGCCGCTCTCCGGCACGAGCGGCCCCATTCAGAAAAGAAGAAGACCGGACTGCGCATTAGACGGCACCATAGAGACGAGGACGCTAGCAACGGAACAGGTAAGTGAATAACTTCTGATAACTTCTGTATGGATCATAATTAATGCACAATGTACATTACAAAGTGCATTAATATGGCCATACAGAAGTGTATAACCCACTTGCTTTCGCGGGACAACCCCTTTAAATGCGAATCTGTCCTTTGGGATAAGGAATAGTTTGTTGCCAGTGCGTCATTACATTAGCAACTCACCATCTACCACATAACTGATATCTGCATGTTGAATGGAGTTTGACTGCTGCTATCAATTCATATTAATTAAAAGAAACAATACGACAGCAGAGGAGATGTCACTGACAACTGCATATAGAAACTCGGTGCTCCATTCCTTCATCGGGGAAATGGTACACTTGTCTGGGTAATAATATATTTTTGGCATTAAATGTAAAAAAGTGAAGAATTTTAATGAATTGTTCTTCAAAAAGTTATAAAAAAAAAACCAACACCCACTTCTTATAAGCTGTTGTATGTATTAGTCATACAGTGTGTCACTGCTATAATTATTGCTATTCAGACAGAATATTAGGTAACTTGGTTACTAAAAGAGCATATTTAGCAGCGCATTTAACCACATATCTAAAATTACTTTCTAGGTTTCAAGCTAATGTAAAGATTAGATTTGGACATTGCTTAAATAACAATTCCTTAATATAGTGATGTTACCAGATTACTGACTCTCTTTACAGTCAGAAGCCTTCCAATACAAGTACTTGTCCAACATACAACTTCCAGTAAGATTAATTTATTCCCTATCCACAGAATAGGGAATAACTAGCTGGTCAGTGGGGGTCTGACCCCACCTATCTTGAGAACAGGGATCAGGTTCGTTCCCAAATGAACAGAGTGTACGTTTGGGGACCGACTGGACTCCTATTCTCTAGATCAGTTGGTGTCCCAGCGGTCAGATCTCAAAAATCAGCTAGTTATCACCTACCCCGTGGATACCACTGGAAAAAACATTTAAAGGGAATGCATTACCAGTATATTTTACTATTTCAAACCAGATTGTGAAACATACTATATTCCATTTTTAATTAGTTTTTATTGTATTTTCTGTATATTGATTATGGAGGCTTTCGTCTTGTTTCAGATGCATTTAGAGAGTTGCATTAAAGCAGAACTCACAGGCCATAGCTACAATGGATAGAAGCTGACCCATTGACTTCTATGGCAGACTGGTCTAGGCATTCTCTATGACCCATGCAGAGGTCATTGTGCGGGAGGGGAGGAGGTGGGCTATATATAAGTGTTATGTTTCATTGTAATCCGTCTGCTGACAAGTTTTCTCTACAGAACAGGAAATGTCAGCCTATTATTAGGCCTAGTAGTCAGTGTGAAAACCGCAGTAATTTAGGATATTGTCAGGACAGTGTCCGGGATATGGGGGTCCCTGGGATATCCCGCAACCCCTGTCCCTGCCTACTTGCCCCCCTGGGCTAACCCCCAGGGCGACAACTGGGCGACGGTCCCTACCCTCACTAGGGAAGCGGGACACGGGAGACAAACAGACACTGAGACAAGCAACGGTAGAATGGTCAGACAATCCGGGTCGGCAACAAGAGGGTACGCAGTACGGAGGGGTCAGGCAAAAACGTGGTCAAGTCCAAAAGCAGGTGTCAGAAAAGCCGAGGTCACAAGAGCAGTCAGGATAAACGCGGGTGCAGCTGGAGAACCAAACTAACACTGGCGAGGCCTGAGAGGAAAACACACCTATTTAAATGCTGTCAGCGCTCCCGCCCCAGAAGCTGATTGGGGCGGGGAGCCTGACAGCAGCAGGGCTAATCAGGGCGGTGCTGGGGACACGCCCCCAGTCTAGCTGCACAGACAGTTACTAGGGAAGCCAGCCTGGTAGTCAGGACACTAGAAGCACCAGCTGCCTCCCTAGCAACCCGGCGGCGACCAGTCTTACAGCGGCCCGGGGAGATCACAAGAACCGGGGTACCTCTGCGCCGCGCTCCTGCACCCCGGGTGGCCGGACCGGTGGTGCGGGCACGGCGGCCCCGAGAGTTGCCGGTTCTGACAGTACCTCCCCTTCTACGGGGGTACACCGGACCCCCATGGCCAGGTGCGGGCTTAAGCGGGAAAGCCCTGTGGAATGCCTGGACTAGGCGTGGCGCATGAACGTCCCTGGCAGGGACCCACGTCCTATCCTCAGGGCCAAATCCTCTCCAGTGGACCAGGTACTGCAGCCCACCTCTAACCCGTCGGGCATCCACAAGCCTTTCTACTTCATACTCCAGTTCCCCCTGTACCAGAGAGGGAGGAGGCGGGTTCTGGGTGGGGAGAACTGGAGTCACATACTTCTTAAGCAAGTTCTTGTGAAAAACCTTGTGGACCTTCCAGGGGTCAGGAAGTGCCAACTTATATGACACCGGGTTGATAACCTGAGAAACCGTAAATGGGCCAATGAACCGAGGAGCAAGTTTCAGGGAGGGAACCTTAAGTCTCAGATTCTTAGATGATAATAAAACCTGCTCCCCGACCACAAAAGGTGCAGAGATAGTACGTCTTTTATTTGCGTATTTACGCAGTTTCTCTTGGGAACCCTGAAGGTTCTTACGAACCTGGGCCCAAACTGTGCACAGTTCTTCGGCGGATATGTCGGCGGCCGGATTGTTCGAGACCAAAGGAGTAGAAAGCGAGAACCGGGGATGGAACCCATAGTTACAAAAAAAAGGTGACAGTTGGGTCGACGAGTTACCATGGTTGTTAATAGCAAATTCGGCGAGAGGTAAGTAGTTGGCCCACTGATGCTGGTTATCCGAGACAAACAGTCGCAGATACTGGATAAGTTCTTGGTTCATCCGTTCCGTTTGTCCGTTACTCTCGGGATGGAAAGCGGAGGAAAAGGACAAATTAACGTTTAGATTTTTACAGAAGGCTCGCCAGAAGCGAGCGACGAACTGAACCCCTCTATCAGACACAATATCCTCGGGGATCCCATGTAACCGAACAATCTCCTTGATGAACATCTCAGACAAAAGTTTGGCGTTAGGCAACTTGCCAAGTGGAACAAAATGAGACATTTTGGAGAAACGGTCAACTATTACCCAAATGACCGTATTCCCCAGCGAGGATGGCAGATCAGTAATAAAATCCATGGACAACTGGGACCATGGCCTGGACGGAATGGGCAAGGGCAGAAGAGGCCCCTCAGGACGTCTCCTGAGGTTCTTCCCCCTTGCGCAAACCGGGCACGCGGACACAAATACCCGTACATCCTTGGCCATGTGCGGCCACCAATAGAGTCTGGCCGCTAACTCCAGAGTACCCCTGATACCGGGGTGTCCAGCTAGGACTGAAGCATGTGTCTCCTCTAACACTTTCAATCTCAGTGACAACGGGACAAATAATTTGCCTTCCGGAAGGGCTTCAGGAGCAGATTGTTGAGCGGCGTGAATGAGAGGTGAAAGGTCGGAGGAGACAGCAGCGAGGACCACCCCAGGGGAGAGAATGCTCTCAGGCTCGGGCTCGGAAGGTTCCGGAGAACCAAAACTCCTAGACAGGGCATCAGCCTTGACATTCTTAGAACCGGGTCTATAGGTAACAACAAAATTGAACCGAGAGAAAAACAAGGCCCAGCGGGCTTGCCGAGCATTTAACCTCTTAGCGGAATCTAGATAAGTGAGGTTTTTATGGTCAGTGAGTACCGTAATCTGGTGATGGGCTCCTTCCAAAAAATGCCTCCACTCTTCAAAAGCCCACTTAATCGCCAGCAATTCCCGGTTGCCTATATCATAGTTCCGTTCGGTGGACGAAAACTTCCTAGAAAAATAGGCACACGGTCTAAGGTTGGTGAGAGTGGAGGGACCTTGGGACAGTACCGCTCCCACACCAAACTCAGAGGCATCTACCTCCACCACAAAAGGACTGGACAGATCCGGTTGTACTAGGACAGGTGCAGACGAGAACGCCGCCTTTAGGGTATTGAAGGCCCTCAGAGCCTCAGAAGACCAGGTCCTCACATCTGCCCCCTTTCTGGTGAGGTCCGTTAGAGGTTTAGCCACCACGGAGAAGTCTTTAATGAATTTGCGATAGTAGTTGGCGAAGCCGAGGAAGCGTTGAAGGGCTTTCAACGACCCTGGCTGGGCCCACTCCGTGATGGCCTTCACCTTTTCAGGATCCATCTGGAAGTCGCATGGCGTGATGATATACCCCAAAAATGATATCCTTTGTACCCCGAAAACACATTTCTCGAGTTTAGCAAACAGCTTGTTATGTCTGAGTCGAGCTAGCACAGTCTGAACGTGAGTATGGTGACTCGGCAAGTCGGAGGAAAAAATCAAAATGTCGTCTAGATATACAACCACGAACACCCCCATGATATCCTGAAACACTGAGTTCATGTACCCCTGAAAAATGGCGGGGGCGTTACACAATCCAAAAGGCATAACTAGGTATTCAAAATGCCCAAGGGGCGTATTGAAGGCGGTTTTCCACTCATCCCCCTCCCGAATGCGGATGAGGTTGTATGCTCCCCTGAGATCAAGTTTGGAAAACCATCGGGCACCAGCGACCTGGTTGAGGAGGTCAGGAATGAGTGGAAGAGCATACTGGTTTCGGACTGTGATTTTATTTAGCTCTCTATAGTCAATACAGGGCCGGAGACCCCCATCCTTCTTCTCAACGAAGAAAAACCCGGCACCCACCGGGGATTCTGAGGGCCGGATGTGCCCCTTGGCCAGGCTGTCCTGGATGTAGTCCCTCATGGATTCTCTCTCTGGAACCGTAACGTTATAAATGCGGCCCTTAGGAAGTTTGGCCCCAGGAATCAAGTCTATTTTACAGTCCCATTCCCTATGAGGGGGCAGAGCTTCAGATAATTGTTTGGAGAACACGTCAGAAAACTCGGAGAGGTATTCTGGTAGGGGGCTCCCCTCGCAGGTGGAGATTCCCACCTTCACCGCACGAAGGTGGTTGGCACAGCGGGGACCCCACTTTACCAGTTCCAACGTGTCCCAATTTACTACCGGGTTGTGCTCCCGGAGCCAGGGGAGGCCTAGGACGACGTCCACAGACAAATCTCTCATCACTAGAAAGGTGCAGGTTTCCACGTGTAAGGCTCCTATAGTAAACCTTACTTCAGGGGTCACCAGATTAACCACCCCTGCTTGCAAAGGAGTGGAGTCCACTCCTGAAACCAGAATCGGAGTTTCTAAACGTAACAAAACCCCGGACAGTTGAGCAACGAAATTAAAGTTAACGAAATTAGCCGCAGCCCCCGAATCAACAAAGGCTTGCCCAGTACGGTGGAAAGCATGAAATTCTAGGGTGCAAGGCACTAACATTTTGGACAACACAGGGAGTACCTTGGCTCCTAGACAGTCCCCCCGACAACTGCCTAGGAGCGGGAGTTCTTCCTGCCGTGGCTTCTTAGCGCAGGTAGCAATGCGGTGACCCGGCTCCCCACAGTAGAAGCAGAGGTTCTTCTTCAGGCGGTGTTCCCGTCGTTGCTCGGGGTTCACGGCTCCCAGCTCCATGGCCTCGGTGGTGGGAGGGTAACAGGTCGGGTCAGTCGAAGAAGTAGACGTGGGGAGTGGGGTGGTCCGAGCGGCGTGTCTGGCCCTCAAACGTCGGTCGGCTCGAATAGCCAGCGACATGGCTTGCTCCAGGGTTTTAGGCTCTGGGTGGGCCACAAGTAGGTCCTTGAGACCCTCAGACAGACCGGTCAAAAATAAGTCTTTTAGGGCGGCATCGTTCCACCGGGATTCCGTACAATGTTGACGGAATTGGGAACAGTAGTCCTCCGCCATCTTACAACCCTGGCGCAGGGCCAGAAGTTTGGAGACTGCGTAGCCCGCCCGGTCGGGTTCGTCATAAATTTGACCCAGGGCGGAAAAAAAGGCGTCAAGGGATAGTCGGGCTGGAGAGCCAGCTGGTAGCGAGAAAGCCCAATTTTGGGGCTCTCCCCTCAGGCGGGTAATTACGATTCCCACTTTCTGGTATTCAGTACCAGAGGAGTGGGGGCGGAGATCAAAGTAGAGCTTGCAGCTCTCTCTAAATGCAAAAAACTGATCTCTCTCTCCGGAGAAGCAATCCGGAAGCGTGGCTCGAGGTTCTGACATCGTTCCTGGAGCGGACGAGGGCTGCATGGGACCTGCAGCTGCCACTTGTTCCCGTGGCTGCAAGCGGGCTGTTAGGTCCTGGGCAAGGGTCGTAAGGACCTGGACCTGGTTTGCTACAGCCGCCACGGCCTCCATCGAGGGGCTCAAAGTTGCCGGGCGGATGCAAGGGTCTGACCTTAGTTCGGCCAGTGTTACTGTCAGGACAGTGTCCGGGATATGGGGGTCCCTGGGATATCCCGCAACCCCTGTCCCTGCCTACTTGCCCCCCTGGGCTAACCCCCAGGGCGACAACTGGGCGACGGTCCCTACCCTCACTAGGGAAGCGGGACACGGGAGACAAACAGACACTGAGACAAGCAACGGTAGAATGGTCAGACAATCCGGGTCGGCAACAAGAGGGTACGCAGTACGGAGGGGTCAGGCAAAAACGTGGTCAAGTCCAAAAGCAGGTGTCAGAAAAGCCGAGGTCACAAGAGCAGTCAGGATAAACGCGGGTGCAGCTGGAGAACCAAACTAACACTGGCGAGGCCTGAGAGGAAAACACACCTATTTAAATGCTGTCAGCGCTCCCGCCCCAGAAGCTGATTGGGGCGGGGAGCCTGACAGCAGCAGGGCTAATCAGGGCGGTGCTGGGGACACGCCCCCAGTCTAGCTGCACAGACAGTTACTAGGGAAGCCAGCCTGGTAGTCAGGACACTAGAAGCACCAGCTGCCTCCCTAGCAACCCGGCGGCGACCAGTCTTACAGCGGCCCGGGGAGATCACAAGAACCGGGGTACCTCTGCGCCGCGCTCCTGCACCCCGGGTGGCCGGACCGGTGGTGCGGGCACGGCGGCCCCGAGAGTTGCCGGTTCTGACAGATATTTTTTAAACTATAGAACGTTACATTGAAAATGTAAAGCTCTTTGAAGGATGTTTAACCTAAACACTTAACTTCTAGAATTATCCATTTCCTGATGACACATTTCATTTAAGAATAATAAATGAGCTACTGAGGCCGCTTTCACACGGCCCAGAAATTCGCGCAAGATTTGTGTGTTGCAGATGCACAAATCTTGCATGAATATGAACCCCATTGTTTCATGAAAGTATCCCTCTGATTGGTTCATTTTACAAGTTTGGAGAGTTATAAAATATTAATAATGAAAGCTCCTTCCTATTCAGGCCACCAGACGTTACCTACTTTCCCCTCCTTTTGCCTTGTATTATAGTTTTTCTGTTACCTCTCACCTTGTAGTGTGTGCAGTGATTCACAACACTTTACCTTACAACTAACAGCATCACACTAAATCACAGAACATTATAAATAGTATAAAATAATAATAAAATTAGCATATTTCAATACATAGAAACAAATACGCAATCTGTATACTAAAATTATACCATATAATAATACAGTGAATCACCCAAGTAGAAAATTAGAGAATGCCTTTTGCCCACCCACTTAGCTATAAACATACGTGTGTATGTGTGTCTGTGTGTGTATATATATATATATATATATATATATATATATATATATGGTCACGTCTCCTTCATATGTGAACTCAGGAGCTGCAAACAGGGCTCATGGACAAACATATACCAGCAACTGAAAAATGCACAAAACACTCACCTTGCATACCAGCACAAATAACCAGATGAAATAGATAAAGTACGAGGTATTAGTTCGTATTTTGGCCAAGATACTTAAGCCCACAAGCCTGCCGACAAGGGTCCTCGTTGTCTTGTGGGCCCCTACTCTAACAAGACAACTTACACATAAATCCTGCCTGCATGCGGGTGATCAACTCGATAGGGACAGCCCCATGCTGGAACCTAAGAACCTAGTGGCCTGGATGGTAAATGATCTACGCAAAACAGGATACAGTTCATAATAACACACAAAAGAATGCATAACAACACAGAACAGGACTGTACATACACCAAATGTCCGGCCACCTGCACAAACATACAGGACACGTCACTGTTCACACAAATACACACAGAACAGGACTGTTCACCTCATGTCTGGTGACCTGCACATACACACAGAACACAACACTGTTCACATCAATATACACAAACACCATGCATGGAGCAAACAGCAGGGTGTTGGAAAAGCAGCTTACACTAGCCAGAGGGGCTTGAATTTATGTGCAGCAGTCCGGTGGTGATTGGCTGGCTGGAGAACCCCACACCTAGCAAGCTCAATTATCCCTCACCTGTGGCAGTGTGCTTTTGGACAACAGGTCCCAGCAGCACAATCTAACATAGATAAAATATGTGCATATATATATATATATATATATATCTATACACACACACACACACCTGCCACTCTAAGGGTAGCTTCACTCGGTTGTACATGCAACATATTTGCGCTGTGATTAAGTCTTCTTTGCGCATGTTTTTGTAAATATTACTGTATTTTTTTGTGCTGGCCGGGCCATTTCACTTGGGTGTGGGACCCCGCTACTTCTTTTCCGGCGGTGCCCGGTCCCCCGCTATTATTTCCTTTGGCTGCTGCAACTCAGTGATGACCTCACCAGAGCCAGGGATATGTGACCACTACAGGTGATTAGCTGGAGTGGTCGCACATGCTGCTGTTGGACGTCATCGCTCCTGCAGCCAAAAGTGAAGACCAGCGAAATAGGAGCAGCGGGGGAATCAAGTGAGGTGAGTATGACTTATTTTATATTGATACACCTTTTTCAGCAGCTTAGAAAAATACATTGTCCCCAGATAACCCCTTTATGAGTGCCTGTGGGTGTTTATCATAATAGTAATAAGGGATTATACGTATGAGCATTTGTTTTATATAGCTGTGGATGCCTAGTGTTTCCAGGAATAGTGGAGGATGTGTCAGGCAGTTGGGATGGATGCATAATGAGCTGATCATTATCACCCACAAAACCAGTTCTGAGAACTCATATCCCATCTATGGGGGGTATCTTGGGGACAACAGTACATGTGAAAATAAAAGGATGACATATTACAGCTTTACTTATTTGGATGGTTACAAACATAGTCCATCATAAAATGTGCAATCATCCCATGACATGACAAATCAGGACAGGACAAAACATTGTTAACCTCTAACTGTGGACGTGGAGTCTCTCAGAGCCCTCCCAATTTTTGAGAATCACGTACCTCCCCACTCTTTATGTAACATTACTAAAATGTATAAATAAAAGTTGATTATTTCTACATTTTTTTTTTATTATTTATAACCTGAAAATTAATAAAAACAAGTTATGATAAACGTCCAGTTCTGTCCGCGGAAGTGTAACAAATAAATCCCGTCCACAGTTGAAGGCTAATGGCCAAAATGTGGATAAAAAGAGAGTCTGGAGAGGAGATTACAGATAAAAGAAGTAGGGAAGGGGAGAAGCTACCACATCCCAAAAAAGAGACAGATGAGTATCATACCCTACTCCCCACTATAATCACACCAAAGTCACCCAGGCGGGTGCAGAGATACGGAGTTATGGCTTGTAAATAACACCAATTCCCATGTGATTGATACTCAACCCTGCCGCCCAACGTCAACACTAACCGAACTCAGCTCACTGCTCATGCTCCCATTGGATTTCATCTGCTAGTGCTGACGTTAGGTGGCAGGGATGAGTGTAGATCATACATGAATGGGTGTGATTTACTAATCATGGCTCGGCAACACTGCACCAGTCCTGATGACTCCATAGTGTTCAAAAGTCCTGTTCCACCATGCTTTTGGCTTAATATTGCTACATTCTATGACAGGTTGCCTTTTAGCAGTGGTCAGACCACTTGAAGGTGGAGTCATTTCTGGCAAGGATGGCAGAATTAAAAGCTACTACCCAAGAATAATTAAACATGAATAGTTATTAACTTACATTTCCTCAGGACATGTGTAATTTCCCGAAAGCATGAGTTCTCTATTCTGTGAATCACTCCAGTAGGGACAACTTATATAGGTATATGTTAGTAAATTTCTCATAATGCAGCTCCCTAATGTCTCAGAGATATAATAGATGATGGCACTGATAGGGATCTGGGCTCAGAACCCATCACTGCTTGCTAGAATGAAGGGGCTCCAGCAAACCCCACAACCAAAACTTTAATTGCACTAACTTTTCCCACAACTAGAATCTGCTAAAACAAGATAAGAAGATGATATAACAGCCATATGTAACCATGAAGCACACAGACTTTCTGCACTTCTAAAAGTGATCCGCCTGTTGTGCCCAGAAGATCAGTCACTGTGTAAACACAGATGGAGGATTACACAATAACTGGATGCATGTGTTAAATGTCAGCGTGGGTGTAAACAAGTCCCGGAATGAACAGACCTAAATCACCTCCAGCAATTCCAAGTATATTCACCCAGCAACAGTATAGTAGCAGCAGCCAATAAGCGGCCGCCCGAGAGCCGCACAGTGCACTTCAGTTTAGGATCTTCCTGTTTACAGTCTGGGAAATCCCAGCAGATTCCTGATACCAGACACCAGGACTGAGCTTATAACTGCATGTGAACATGAGGATATACGTTAGACTGCAAATACAAAAAATACTACTGATAATAGTAACAGTATCAGCTCAAAAAATGTGCCGTTAAATACTATTGTGTAAAAAAGATAAAAGTACCGAAGAGTTACAAGATGTAGAAATATCCGATTTTTAAAATCTTGTGCTATTTTCTCATTTGTTCATTTGTAAATGGGATAATATTGAACTTGGATATTGATGGCTATTCTTAGGATCAGACTGCTGGGACCCATGGCGATCAGCTGCTTGGAGGGGTTGTGGCATCTTCTTCCACCTGTAACATTCCGGCCATCATCACTTATATGGCCATTCTGCAGTTGAATCCCTCTCAAGTGAATGGTACCGAGCTGCGATACCATGTGCCTACGCTCTGACTGTACGGCGTGGTGGCCCATTCAAACATCTGATCAACAGGGGTGCTAGGATTCGGACTTCCAGTGGTCTGATATTGATGACTTATCCAAGGATAGGCCATCAATATACAAGGTGCCTCACGCGATGTGGTCCTGGAAAAATCGGCTGAGAAGTATTGAGAATTAGGAACCCCTTATAACATGTGCTGGAAGTGTCTATTCTTTTCAGGATGCCCACATCCACGTGTTTTCAGAGTTTACATAGCCGAAAAAGTGAAACCATGCCTCTTTTGTAAACCACGTGACAGCCACTATTGCTACTGGGGCAACTGGGGCCACTATTACTACTGGAGGCACTGAGAGGGGACACAATTACTATAGCGACCCTCTTTTTCCCACCAGGGAAGTTTTAATTAGTATGAGATATTTTTGTCCTGCCTTTGTATCTGTTGTCTACACCTGGATGTGTCCTATAGTCAGGTGTGTCTTATAGTCCGAAACATTCGTTCTGATTAGCCAATAAAGGTTTCAGATCTATAATAATTTTGTCTTTTTTACACAAAGATCACGCAAAGTACTGATAGGCAAATTATCCTAATTCTATCCCTTAGCTTAGATTACACTCAATGAGACAATAAATACACCAAGCTTAAATGCATGTTGTAATGTTCCTAAGTACTAGAACCCAATTATGATGGTGGTGTTAAAGGGGTTGACTCATCAAAAAAATACCTTTCATATTACAGCCATGGATCCTGGCCAACAGCTGATTGTTCCGGAGAAGCCATAGCCTGACAGACGTCTTCTACATGGGGAAATGTAGTATTATGTGACGGCCATTCAAATGCCCCTCCCTCCATGACGTCCATATGCCCCAAGTGGTCTTCATGAGACAACTCTTTTTAAGCACTGGTATTGTTTTACATTAACCTTCAACATACAGTATATATTCTGGCAGCTGCAGACACCTTACATGGAGGCAAGAAGTAATGCTCCCGTTTGCCTACTAGGTCACATATAAGGGGCTACACCCATCCATAATAACTGGTGGATTGACATACTAGTGAGGGAATTTTTTGAGAGGGATGACAAGCCCCCAGCAGTTGGAAGTTACAAAACAGGACTTATGTAGCAGAGGGTATAATCTACCCAATATAGTTAGAGGTAATGTAGTAACTGTGTCCCTAATGCAGAGGGTCACAATGTGTCCGGATTACTAGATCACATGGGATTGATTTACTGTTAGAGAGAATATTTATTAGTATCAGATGTTGAAAATACGTATATATGTGCACATTGTGGCCATAAACCTATAGAAATGTCCAATCCTTTGTGGGAAGAATATGTTCCGGATTGTGGATATGATGATATTCATATAAGATACAAGTTATTCCGAGTATTACAGATAACCTGACCCTGAAATCAGCCAGACCATGTGCTGGAGTGTCTGTTGCTTAAACCTTTGCCATGGCTACCACCGTCCTGCCAAATGTCATGCTATTAATGTGACTATCACGCTCTCGTATTAAAAATCTTGAATGTCATTCTAGGACAACCCTCCCTGAGCTCTGCTCACCGCATGGCATCTCCACTGCATTATATCTGATAGATCACACTACTTCTCCATCATGTGTACAGGGTCAAAGGACATACGGTCATCCACAAAGTAATTCAATCCTGTGCACTAATATATTTCTACTAAGAAGTCTGTACGTTGACCCCAGAGGCCTTGTTCATTCCTATGTCACTGCACATGATCGTGTGCATGTGATATATGGTCATGCGTATTACACTCATAGCCATACGCGGTCGTGGACACGAGGGCTTACTCAATAAAAAAAAAACTATACAAAGACTGATATTATTATCATACAATGACCATATAGTGCTAAGATACCAGTTTTACACAAACACTCTGCAGACCATATAACTGATTACAGTACAGTTACATGATAGATGACATCTCTTATTAGAGCCATTCAGTTTTATAGCCCAGACTGCCATGATAACTTCTTCCAGCCATGACTTGTGTCTGCAGAACTTGTTACCCAGACATCTTTTGCTCCTTACTTTTCCACCATTGCCTACCATTTCCAAACCTATACCTATCCTGCTACCAATGCCAATTCTGTGCCTGTTGTTACCCCTTAAATTACTATTACTGTACCTGCTGAGTTACACACTGCCCCCCAAAAATTCCTTTAAGAATCGCAGATTTCGCATATTTTAAACCCCTGTTTACACGGCATGATTATCGTGCAAATCGCTTGTTAGATGGAGCAGTTTGCACAATAACTGTGTTGTGTGAATGCATGCAGTCAAAGAACAATCAGCAATACATCACTAATCGGATCTTTCGTGCAGACCATAAAATCAAGGTCGGTCTGCCGCTGAATCGTTCTCTATGAATGACGGCCTGTTTACGGTGAATGGAGGCGGGCGGACCGGAACAATCCGTGATCTGCTTCCCAGTCCCAGTATAAAAGCATTGAAGTGCCCAACAGTTGTCCCATGTAGTGATTGCTACAAATCTCTAAATTCTAGCAATCACTACAGTTTGTTGTTTCATTGAATCGCAATCCAACATAATTCAGAACATTGGCAGGTTTTCCCAGGACCTATCACACTCCGTGTTTACATTTGATCCTATTCATTAGTGTTGTTATTGTACGGATTATTTTGTCTGGGGCATCAAATGATTTTCCCTCAGAACTAATTTTACAACTTTGTTGGGTAGTAATGAGTGTAGGAAATAAAACTTCAGAATGTTGTTTCTTCTTATCTTGAAAGAAGAAAAAAGTCTGGTACAGAGAAGCAATAACATGTTGTTCTTATTTTATATCGTTTTGTGACCAGGATTTTAGATGCTTTTAATTATTGTTTCATATATTAGATCCAGCCCCTTCAAGAATACACTCGAAACCTTAGGCCCTTTCCCACTGCAAGATAAATTGGAATGGGCATGTGACCAGCGGTGAAGTAGCAATGGTATGTCATTCGCTTGGCATGCGCTTACACAAAATAACAATTGCGTAGTTTTGATCATTCATTGGATTATAGGCTCTCCTCTAGTCAATCCTTCTACCAGTGCTTTCTCTTCCGCAAATTCTTACAATGCCTGTTTACACCAAAGGATTTGCAGCAGACAAACAATGATTGTTAGGTCGGGCTCATGCGTGTTCACCTGTGGGCCACGCATGTACACACAGCAAGTACACAATGACATGCATGCTTGCTACGTGACACTAATCCCTATACACTATCTTGCCGTGAGTGGGCCAATAGAAATCAATGGGCTACTGGCATCACATGTGATGCCTGTGTGAGCCCAGCCTTAGGACTTATTCACATGAGCGCTTTATCACAGCTATTGAGCTGCGATAAAACGTAAGCCGAAGATCGCAATCATCTGAAGCAGTGAATTCCAATGCATTCGTTCAGATGGGCGATGTTTAGCCACATAAAATCGGCTGGCTGGAAAAGATAGCACATATTCTGACGAATCCGGTGGCCAAATTTGTTTGCTCTTCGCTTTTGCACCACTCTGCCTTCCATTTCCAAACCTATACTAACCCCCATCCTGTTACTAATGCCAATTCTGTGCCTGTTGCTGCCCCTTAAACTCCTAAAATCGGCCGTCTGGAAAATATAGTACATAGGCTGCCGAATTCAGCGGCTGAATTTTGATGCGACTGGCAAAGATAGGTCTTGCCCTATCTTTTGGCCGGAATAGGCTGGCAGCTCTCATAGACTCTTATGGGAGTCTATGAGAGCTGTCACAAAAGGGAGGGAGAGGGAGTTTAGTAGTGGCTAGTGCTGTTAAACCATGTTAGATGGCTCTATTTAAATAATAGAAGCCATGCTGAGCATTTCTCCAGGCCAAAGGAATTTATATACGTATATACGCCACACCCGGCTATGTGAATGGGCAAGAAAATGCAAGTTTAAGCAGCGACTTGGTTGCACATCGTTCCTGTCCATACGACTTTTTGGCTGCGATGCAGCCAGCAAAAAAATCCCAACGCTCATGTGAATGAGGCCTTATGGTCGCATGAAAGATCCAATCAGCAATAATCTAACAATTTACTGCTGATCGTTTGGTTGCTGCACCTAATATTATTGCACTTGATCTAAAGATGATTCACACAATAATTGTGCTGTGTAAAAGGGTATCTGGACTCTCAAACTCTGCAGCTACAACTACCATGTAAATAAGCTTTAGCAGAAGTCATAGCAAGGCTTTTGTTCACTTTGAGCCAAAGACTCAGTTTGCTGCCCTAATCTTAAATACCTTGCTGTAGCTAGTTGGCAACTCTATGGCACACAGCACCCGGGGACAACCCCACCCTTACTAACTACACCAAAGTGTCTGTAGGTTAAAGTTATCTTAGTTAATTATCAGTTAATTAAAAGGGTTGTATGAGAATGAAAATGTATTCTGGGCTGGGAATGGGCTAAAATGAAAAATAATAAGCAATAGCTAATGGTTAGATGTCACAAAGTTCAGCCCAAGAGTCCTGATCCCTGCTGTTTTGGTCCCAGAAAGAACTACACCGGTCACATGCTGTTCATTGCAGTATCACCGCTGAAGCCAGTGATTGACTGAGCGATCATGTGTAGACCTAATTCACACGACCCTTATATCACAGCTATTTCGCTGTGATAAAACGACGGACGAAAATCGCTACCATGGGAAGCATTGGATTCAAATGCATTCATTTACATAGGCGATTTTACGGTGCGTGGAAAAAACGCGCCGTCAGGTTGCCAATTTTTCTCACAGAGTCAAAACATAGGTCATGACCTATCTTTTGACGAAAAACACTGGAGGCTCCCATAGATTCCTATGGGAGCTGAAGAAAAGTAGGGCGAGGGAGTTTACCTGCGTCCGATGCCAGGTAAAGAAGACAGCTGGCTCTATTTTAGCTAATAGAAGCCATCCTTCCGAGGGACGGAATTTCACTCTGTAGCAGTTTTTTGACACGATACGCTCGTGTGAATGGATGAGAAAACATTAAGTTCGGGCGATTTTTGGCTGCATTCAGCCGGCATGAAATCGCAGATGCTCGTGTGAATGAGGCCGTACAATGAATCACATGCCACCATTGCAGCTGTTTTTGGGGTGGAACGGCAAGGACCAGGACTTCTGTGCTGAACGTGGGAAACATCTAATCATTTGGCATAGGATTTTTCTTTAATTTTTGCCCAATCACTGCCCAGAATTATTTTTCTTTTCTTTTTTTATACTCTCGGGAAACTTTTTTTTTTGGCTGTTAACCTGTTTTTCAAAGGTAATCTCATTTGCTTTTAAGAAATGCCTTATCTGTTCTGTCTACAAATTAAGAATAAAAAGCTAAAGGCCATAATCAGGACTCATTGGTTCTCACATGATGACCAAGTGTCACAATGGGTGGCATTTATTATAAGCTGAATACAATGAATGATAATGGTGCAGCTAAACATATTTTATTCAACTGATGGACATTAACAAGTTAACAAGAAGCACACAGTACTTCAGAAAAACCCCAGATATGCAGAAAAGAAACATATATGGATAAATGACCTCAATTTCCCTTCATGGAGCTAGAGGTACTGTCATTTCTTTTGTAGCTTATCATTACTTTTTGAAATTTCGTTAGCAATAGAAGGACTGAAATTAGTGGTAATATTAGATGCCAGGAGGTAAAGGCTGGGTGGAATCTAGTTAAAGGAAGAAGGAAGATTGCTACATTATCTCTGCATGTTTAGACACTCTCTGTCTCTGTGCCAAACTAAAGTCATTCCAGGTGAACCCGGAGCAAGCTTCAACACACAAACATTTCTTGCAGCAGAGTGATGTCATTTTAAAGCAGTACCGACTAACAATCTCAAGACACAAAAGATGTATCTACTGCAGGCTAAAAGAAAAGAAGAGACAGGTTCGTCTTGTCTTAAAAAAAAATAATACAATTTCACCGCCCCATGAGTGTTCTTTTTTTCGAGTATAAACCCTCAAAGTAACCATGGCAGGACTTCTATAATGTTGCCCTTAGTAATGCTATGGCCACATAGATCTCCTTCACTTGGACACTATGAGTGCCAATAGTTGGTCACACCAAGATCAAACTCATAACTCAGATCCATTCCTTGCCTCACCTGTGTCCAATATACAAATCAGTGCACCAAATTTCTCCAATTGTTTCAATAAAGAGAAAGTAAGCACCCCAGCGGCCCTTTTGATACTAAAGTTCCTCACACTTTATTGACCTACTTATATATACAGTAAAAGGCCCAATGAGCTAATTCTGTACTGGTGTCACTAATTCCAGCTTCAGAGGAAAGTAAAGTTAGTTACCTTATCCTAATGAAGCTGGAATTGGCGCTATGACGGTTACTTTGAGAGTTTATACTTGAAAGAGAGAACACTCGTAGACCTTTTTCTTCATTTAAGAATTGGAGCTCTGACACAAACTGTTCATTGACTTTGGTTGTTTGCCGGTTACACAGGAAACTGGACATCCTGTATTGGCTTTGCTGTGTAACCGTTCACACTGCCTCAACAAAAGATACTTTGTCAAAGAAATGGATACATAAACTAAGATTTTTTTTTCCATGAACGCTAAATATACAGTAGAACTAGTCCAACCCCAAGCCCCCAACTCTAACATGTCACACTTCACATTAGGTATCATAATAAGGAGAACACAGCCCAGTTCTAATACCTGTAAAATAGAAAACATTACAAAATACTACCAAAGTTATTAAAGTTGTCTGTCACAAAAAGATACATAAATCATTAATATAGCCTAACAAGTAGGCCAAAAGTTCCAACCATGTATGGTCACCAAGCTGTGTTGGGGGAATTTGCCAGACATAATATCCGCAGTCCTTGCTTATATTTATTTTTGTACCTGAAACCTGAATACACCTGATGTCTGCAGGGCTCGGGACACTCTGTATATTATGTCTTTTGAGAACCCTGCGCAGCTCCATGATTGTCTGCGAATTGCAGACTTGACCTATTCCTTCAGGAATATGGGTGAGGCCTAACTACAAGATGCCAACTGAATAGCTAAATTAGACTGCAGCTGGCAAAATACTGGCATAGAACCAGAGAGCAGTTGTTACACCGTTCCTGTCGCTTTTACCGTCTCTTGTTGGTCGTGTACAGATATTTGGAAGACTTTTCTAGAATTAATCTTCCAATTACAGTTTATAGAAAAGGTTTAATTAATTTGTCTTTGCCAAGATGGCATATCTCTACTATTATGGTCTGTCTTAAATGTCTCATGTTTTAGACTTTCATCACACCTATGTAGGGCAGAAATCTACTACTAGTTTTCTAGACTCATAACTCAAAACCCAAAGTAAACAGTCTCTATTTATTCTTGTCCGTAACCGTATAATGAAACTGGATAAATGATAAGTGTATGTAAGCAGGACACCAACCCAAGTTATCACAGTCATTAAAGAGGTATTCGCCTCTCAGGTAAACGCAGAAATGGGGATAGCAGCCCCTTCTCTGTGGCCAGAGGTGGCGACAATTACAAAAACAGCCTAGCTGGCTGTTCTATGGGGTTTTCTCACCTCCCATAAAAGTAAATGGGAGCTATGTAAACAGTGGAGAGTAGCTAGTTTAGCTGTTTCTTAATCTCAACCACCAGTGGCCACAGCAATGAGCTAGGATGGGGTCAGGTGACCCTTGTTCTGGCAATCGGTGCGTTTCTCAGAGGTGGGACGCTCATTTATTAGACATTTATGGCATATTTTGTGGATATTGGACAGCACAGTGGCTCGGTGGTTAGTACTAATGCCTTGTAGCCCTGGGTTCAAATCTGACCAAGGGTGACATCTGCATGGAGTTTGTATGTTTTTCCTGTGTTTGTGTGATGTTTTCTCCAGGTACCCTGATTTCTTCCCACACTCCAAAAAATATAGTAAAGGTGCTTCTACTAGCCCACATTATGCACTGCAGGACACCGGAAATTTTGCACCAAAATCTGCAGGCGCCATGCGGATTTTAATATGTAATTGAAAATTACTTAGTTCTGCTATCAATTCTGCATGAAAATCGGCAGGTAGGTTTTGTGAAAGAGGCCTAATAGGTGAATTGTGAGTCACAATGAGGACAGGACCCAATGAAAGCGATGACAATCTCTACAGCGTTGTGGGATATGTATGTACTATATGAATGAGTAAAGTAAATCTCATAAACATCTGACATGAAAAGACCTTTTCAAAGCTTAAAAACGATAGAAATGAGTTTCTGACAAAAAACATTGAGGGCCGATGAGTTAGGCTTCGTTCACGCTATGTTTTAAAGCTCCAGCGCTGATATTGCCTTGGTTTCTTTCATGTGTAAAACAGGATGGGGATGGAAACCAGAATGGAACCTGGACGGCATCAAAGGGGTCAAATATGTGAAACTGAGACCTCTTTAATTTGCGTCTCACATAGTTTCCATCCCGGTCAGTCTTTTAAACCAGATAGAAAACCACGTCCCCAGTGAGGATCTGGCAGCCAGTTTTACAAACACATATTTAACATTTATGGGTAATTCGCTTAAAGATCAGTTTCTTATAGTACAGAAATGACAAGGTCTTGTCTGAACAGATTTCCAAAAATATTTTCATCTTTAAAGCTGAGACTTCAAAAAATGTTGATATGTAAAAAATAGCCAGTTCTATTTCAGCTATACTGACCCCTCTACATGTATTCAAACAAGAACCTCCCCATTAGTAGTGTTACTCGGCAGTAAGTCATCCCGACCTGGCAATTCTTGCTAACAATCAGAACAATGGCTTACAAATAAATATGTGGGTATGTGTGTTTCAACAAATGTGGCTTTTAGTGCTGGGGTCCTAGGTTCAAATCTCAAGGACAACGTGCATGGACTTTGAAAAAACTCCATCCACATGTTCTTGGTAAAATTTGAACCTAGAACTCCAGCATTGCAAGGCATCAGTGCTAACAAATGAGCCACTATACTTATCTGTACTGCTCCAGGAGAGGAGAAGAACAATAAGAATAAACATAAAGAGAACATAAAAACTCCATATAGATGTTGCCCTAGATCAGATTTGAACCTAGAACTCCAGCACTGCAAGGAAGCAGTGCTAACAACTGAGTAACCATGCCTGGTCTTCCTTCTTTCTTCTCTGGAGGAAAAGAAGCAGAAACACAAAGAGAAAATACAAAGTCCATGCAGATGTTGTCCTTGGTCAGCCTTGAACCTAGGACCTCAATACTATAGGACAACAGAGCTAATTACTGAGCTGCCATGCTTGTTCTTCATTATTTCTTCTCCTCCTCCTTCATTTTCCTCTTCCTTCAGAGGAGGAGGAGAATAAGAAGAAAGTGAATGGGAAGGATGAGGAGGCAAAGAAGCAGGAGATGAAGGAGAATAAGAAGCAGCTCTCCCTCTACTTTTTCTCCTCTTGAGAAGGAAGAACGAGGAAAAGGAAGAAGCTTGATGGTTCAGTAACTAGTAGCATTAGAGTTCGAGGTTCACATCTGGCTATGGAAAATATCTGCATGGGGTTTGTATGTTCCCTTTGTGTTTATTCTTCTTTTTCCTCTCCATCTTTTCCTCCTGTGGAGAAAAGAAAGGGAAGAAGAATTGTGGTAGCTCAGTTGTTAGTACTGCTGCTTTACATCCATGAAGTTCTAGATTCAAATCTGTCCAAGGGCAACGTCGGTACTAGGTTTTATGTTCTCTTTGTTCCTCTTGTTCCTCCCCGCCACTGAAGGTGAAACAACACGTTTCATGGCTCAGTTGTGAGCACTGTTGCTTTGCAGTGCAGGAATTCTTTGTTCAAATCTGTCCAAGGGTAACATCTTTTTGGAATTTTTCAAAGTCCATGCAGATGTTGTCCTTGAAGAGATTTGAACCCCAGCACTGCAAGACAACAATGTTAACCACTGAGCCACATTCATTGAAGAGGAACCACTGCTATTGTAGGGACCTTCTAAAGGGCAAATTAGTACATCAAGTATTCACTCCAATTAACTATAATGGGATCTGGAATCTACCCGTCCTGATTCAGGAATATAATTTGCAAATTAGGTTGGGAGTACCTGACCCAAATATTCCAATAATCGCTTAACACAACCCGCTAGAGATGGGAAGACTCGATAGACTAGGATGACTGGGAACAATACATGTGATAGTAGTCGTATATATGTTTGGATAAAACCATTGCATTTATACCCATGTAACACTCATTCTTAGTATCACATATTGCTCAGAGCTGTGATGCATCCTTTCAGTAGGTCTTGTGGACTGACGTAGAATATGAAGCCCACACTCTAAAAATCAATGGAATCATTTGTTCAACAGACGACCACAACAATTATGTATCACAGAGTTTCTGTCCTCCTTTCACTGCACATTTTGCATGAATGTCAATGGACTGCATTCACTATTGATATTATATTAAGAGGATGCCCACTGAAAGCTGTGCGTTACTGTGAGAGAAGGATTTGGCAAGGTCTTTTCACCAGATAAGAAACAATAGAACATGTCAGTGTTTGCCCTGAATAACACTTCCCAGAAAATATGTAACAGAACAATCATAATAATTCATGTATGGCAAAGTGTGAGAATGTAAATTAGGAGCTGACTTAATTAATTTATCTCCCCAGCCCTCTAGCTGATGTCTGGTTAGAAGTAAGAGCCCTTTTACACGGAATGATTATTGTTCAAAAAATTATTGCATGGTGTGAACTTGAATGATGATAATTCAGTGTAAACACGGCCAACGATTGAATGTTCACTTCTCATTCATTGTTCATTTTACGCAGCCATAATTGACCTTGTTGCTAAGGGCTCTTTTACATGAAATAAATAAATCTTGTTATTTGTATAGCACCAACTTATTCCGCAGCGCTTTCAGGTAATTATTATTTATTACCCCCCACCAAGCTGGGTTCTCATTTTACCAACCTCGGAAGGATGGAAGGCTGAGTCTACCTTGAGCCGGCTACCTGAAACCGGCTTGAACATGCAACCTTCAGGTCGTAGGCGGCAAGAGCTTAAACGCTGCACCACACAATTATTGATCAGATTTCTGCTGGATCATGGGGATCTGAATGATAATGGTTCAGTGTAAATACTGCCTCTGACTAAACAGCAAAAGATAATTTGTTCGCTTATTGTTCAGTTTAGGCAGGCATAAAAAACGAACGACGATTGGCCGATGTAAACGACTGTCTGTTTACTGTGAATGTGGAGGCAGTCTGTTCCACCTCCATTCACTGAGCAATTATTGTTTCTGTGTGAATGCACGGGAACGCTTATTGCCTGGACGACTGCCCGACAATCATCCCGGGTAAAAGGACCCTAGGTGGTGAAATTTGTGCAGAATGTTATTTTACATATATAACAATATGGTTTCTACTTCTCTGTCACAATCACTATCTTGGTTAAAGGTGTTGCCTAGCAATTGACTTTTACTACTTTCCAACTACCAACCCGCCCTGTCTCCAATCTCCTGGAATGCCTGACCTACTCTCATCTAATCATCTACCTGTCTACAAACTCTCTTCTTGACCTCTTACAATCTGGCTTCTGGACCCTACAATCTGCAGAATCTGCCCTTACAAAAGTGTCAAATGACTTCCTGACAGCTAAACCTGATGGTGACCATTGTCTACTGATTCTCCTGGATCTCTCTGTAGCATTTGACACAGTAGACTTCCAACACCTCCTCAGGATACTGCTCTCTCCTGGCTTTCTTTCATTCTCCGGCTCTACTTCTCTTTCTCTGGCTATTGGTTCCTCTTTTTTCCATTTATACAGCCCATGTTGGACAAATTACCATCAGATTCGGTGTTCAGTACCATCTCTACACTGATGAGACCCAATTTGTCACTTCTTCCTGAGACATCAGCCCTTCACTGCTACAAAACTCCAGTGATGGTCTGTCCTCTGTCTCTAACACCACCTTGTCTTGTTATCTAAAACTGAGGCTTTCTTAGACTAAACTTCCTGTGTTTCCACCTTCTAACTAACTTTAATCCTGATATCTCATTCTCTGTGTCTGTGTGGAACCACCATAACTCCTCAGCAACATAGTACTGCTAGAGATAGCCCAGCTTTGTACTTGGCTATTTACATCAGCCCCATTGAAATGAATAGAGCTGCACCGTGAATGCTTAGCTGCCACTCAATTCAGTTTCCAAGTCACTGCAGGTGGGTGCAGTGAGCCTGCAGTGAGGAGAAGAGGGGTACACGGAACCCACTTTCTCAGGATTTGTGGAGATCTCATGAGTGAGACCCCCATGGATTGGACTTGGATAGGTGCTAAATAGAGATGAGTCAGCACGCTCGGATAAGTCAGTTACTCGAGCGAGCCTCACTCTTCTCAAGTAACTGCATTCTTGTCCGAGCGTGCTCGGGGGGGGGGGGGGGCGGGGGATAGTGAGGGGAGGGGAGAGATACCTCTCACTCTCTCCCCCGCTACCCCCTGCTATTCCCCAGCGCCCCCCGAGCACGCTTGGACAAGAATGCAGTTACTTGAGAAGAGAGAGGCTCGCTGGAGTAACCGACTTATCCGAGCGTTCTCGCTCATCTCTAGTGCTAAATTCAATTTTGGAAACACCCCTTTTAAATATGGTTTGAGCTCAGCATTCCCATACAAATATATAATTCAAAAACTTAATAAAGTAAGACTTTAATTAGAAAAAGTTAACTCTACAGCTAGGCATGAGATTTGGTGCTTTGTATCATAAAAAAAGAGATCCCACAGGATATTGGATCTAGTGCAATATGGTTGAAACGAAGATCAGATAGATAGATATGAGATAAATAGATAGATAGATAGATAGATATGAGATAGATAGATAGATAGATATGAGATAGATAGATATGAGATAGATAGGTAGATAAATATAAGATGGATAGATAGATAGAACAGACATTAGATAGATAGATAGATAGATAGATAGATAGATAGATAGATAGATAGATAGATAGATAGATAGATAGATAGATAGATAGATAGATAGATAGGAGATAGATAGATAGATAGATAGGAGATGGATAGATAGATAGATATGAGATGGATAGGTGGATAGATAGATAGATAGATAGATAGAGAGAGAGAGAGAGATAGAAAGATAGATATTAGATAGATAGATAGATAGATAGATAGATAATGAAAGTTGCACTAACAGTTCTTTTTTCTTTCGCAGGTGTTTTATTCCGAACGTCTATGCCGCTCTCTTTACAGCTGTCCTTGTACCATTAGTTTGCCTTGTGGTTGTACTTGTAGTTTTCATCCATGCATACCAAGTCACACAACAATGGAAAGTATATGACGACGTGTTTAGAGGCAGACCCAATGGCACAGGTAGAGTACATGGAATGAATCTTTATTTCACAATCATGTCTACAATTAGGCTTCATTCATGCTCTTATTCTTTGTTGTTGCTGTTTTTAAGGAAAAAGTAGAAAAACCTGTCTGCTAGCTGCTTTTATGATTTGAATGAATTCTCTATTGTGGCAAATGCCATTACTTGCCATCAGTTAGCCTCTGTTCAGTTACCAATCTTATTTTTTTCTGTTATTTTCAGTAAGTCAGTCCAGTAACAGAGGGCATTTTTATGTTTTCATTCTTAAAAAAAATGGAAATGTGACACTAGTGTGAATTGCGCCTTAACCCATTAAGGACGCGATCCTTTTTTTTCCATCTTCGGTTTTGCCTCCCCAGTTTCAACAAAAGCATAACTCTTTTATTTATCCATCAATATAGCTGTCCGAGAGCTGTTTTTTGTGGGATAAGTTGTATTTTTCAATAGTACTATTTAATGTACCTAATAATGTACAGGAAAACGTAAAAAATTCAAAATGGAGTGAAATGGAAAAAAAAAACTCAATACCTCCGTCTTTGGGGAGGGTCTTGTTTCTGCTGTGTACACACTGCAGCAAAAGTGACATAATTTTATTCTACGGGTCAGCACTATTGTGGTGATATAAAATTTATATGTGAGTGCTGATGGTGGCTGTTGTGGGCATGTGTCAACCAACACCCGCATTATATGGAGTGGGATCAAATAAATGGGGCTGAGCTGCAACACCAGACACAATCCTTGGACAGAAGTAGTTCTGTCTCTGGAAGAAAGCAGCCATACTTTTCTAATCTGGAATGAAATGTTTGCAAATCAATTATTATAGTGCTGGCGCTGAACCCCCGATGTCTTCGAGAAAGGGCACGAATCTAGTGCCAGAAGCATATAGGGAAGTCATCTAATGTGATCCTCATCACTCCTTAGCGGGTCACTCTCTAGTGTTGATGCACTATTTTAACCCCAGGCCGCACTGTGGACTTTTATTGCATATTTGTTCAGCTCTCCCTCAACTAAAGCATCTTAGGAATGACAGTGAGACAGCTGAAGCTCCTAAGAATAGATGGTTGTTTGAAAACAAAAACTAATCTTTCTCCGGGGCCTGAATTATACTGTTTAATATCAAAGTGAACCTGAAAACCCCACTCTGAGAAAATGGAAAATAGTATTTTTTCTCAGAACTTGAGTTTTATCACTGTGTTTCTTAGGAATGCTATTTGTGTGTTCTCTCTGCCTTACGGTGTTGGCTTCAAAATATATTGTATGGCTGGAAAAGCAATGTGAAATGATATACTGTCATATATATACAGTATATACATAAAACTGATACAAAGATTATATGGTATGACTTCTCTCACATGCAAAGTGTTTGATACATGGGTGCCCTACATAAAAAATTATCTTTATATAGCACCAACAGGTTCTGCAGAGCCTTACACATGGGGAAATGACACTCCAATAAGATGACAAGTAAAAGATGTAAGGAAAGAGGCCTGACCAAGAATCAAAAGTAGTATTTATTTACATATGTTACTACTTAGTTGGGCCTCCTTTGGCCCTAATGACATCGGATAGTCTCTGTGGCAAACGTTCTACTAATGTCTGATACACTTCAGCTGGTATTTCCCTCTATTCATCCTGCAAACGTCTGGCACGTTCTTTCAAAGAAGATGCATTGGCCTTTTGACAATGGTGCAAGGAGCATAATCATTGGACAGTTTACTAATGAAAGAATGTTCTATGGAGTGACGAATCATACTCCATCTTCAAATCACATGGACATACCAGGGTGTGGGAGATACTGGGAAACGCCTTTTGCCTGAGTGTGTTGTGCCAACAGTTATGTATAGCGGAGGTTCCGTTATGGTCTGGAGATGTTTGACGTGGCATGGTCTAGGTCCTTTGGTTGTAATGGCAAGAACCATGAGCACAGAGGTGTATCTTGTCATTATAGTCAGTACTGTGCTGTCGACAATGTGGCAATACTCTGGAGATGGTCAGCAATACTCCTTGTCATAAATCGAATGTTGTTTTATGTTGGTCTGAGGATATGGATGTTCCGCAATTGGACTGGCTGCACAGAGTCCTGACCTGAACCCTACTAAACATCTGTGGGATGAACTGGAACATTGGGCCTGGCAATATGAACAGCGTCCATCTACTTTAAGAGAACTCGCCAGATGTTTGCAGGATGAATTGAGGGAAATACCAGCTGACGTTTGAGCGATTTATTATGCCAATAGTCGTTCTGTGTAAAGGAACCTTAACGAAAGGGGAAGGCCTCATTGACATAATTTACACCATACTGCATCCAATCTCAGATTTTAACAATTACATTCAGGAATATCACCTTAGTTCTGTTCTTTTTTCTTCCTGTGATATATCCTCCATATTTGCTAGATATGATCTCTTATAGGGCTGTTGACAAAGTGGGTGTAGTATTAATGGTACATTCTATCCCAGATTAATGTAATGTTTCCTTTGCAGAGATCCCTCTGATTTTGTATCTTTTTGCTCTTATATCGGTGACTTGGCTTTGGGGAGGATTACATGTGGCCTACAGACATCTCTGGATATTGGTTCTCTTCATCATTTTTAATAGTTTACAGGTAAGACTTCTGGACTATTAACAATGTTACAAATCCTTACTGCATTTGTGATAGATGATACCTCAGCCCAAAGCTTGACTGTACGACCCAATGGAGATGAGTGGTCTAATAATGTAACCAGATCAAGTGAACTTAGCTTTATTAGAAATCTTTACTCAAATAAAAGCAACTTGAAACTGGCTGTTAAAGGTGTATTCCCATTTCAGCGTTTCATAGCCATGATGGGAAACTGCTGCTAGAGTTACCAGCCAACCGGCCAGTAACTATGAAAACAGCGTGCTTCAGCCCAGCATGGTTTCTGTAGTTCGTATTGAAGTGGGAAGACCCCTTTAAGTATCGAGTTTATAAACTATATATAAAATATGTGCTATGTTATTAGATGTATATGTGCTTCCATAGGTGATCACCGATGAGGTATGTGTGCAGAAGATTCTATATAGGCATAACCCCAACATATGGAAGTGGGGAGTAGTTACAGAGTCAGAATCTTCCCTTATAATGCAAAAGTCACTGATCTCTGATGCAGATTGACTCCTGGAAGCTACCACTAGGGACACTTTTGAAAAGTGGCAAAAAAACGGATTGGGGTTTCATGGGAGGGACGAGTACTCCTGCTACCCATCAGATTTCCTGTGTATTTTACATTATGAGGGATAACACTTTACATATTGGATTGCTCATGGTAAGAAGGAGCGGTTAGTGACTATAAACCTGTGTTACTGTACAATTTATTGTGTACATTCTATGTAACCTAAAAGTACTTTTACACGGGGAGGGGGATGTTATTGCCTAAATTATGGCTGGAAACAGAGAATTCAGGCGACAGTCATCCAATGTACATGCAGTCGCCGACAGGGCACTGAGCGAGAAATCACTCACTTGTGGGAGTTACTTGGTTTTTAGCAGGGCTAAAAACCAATGGTTTTTTTTTTGCCATGTGACTCCCTTCATGGGATTATAATTATTGTAAATTATTGGAATGGCTTAGCCTCGCCCCTTTGTCAACTGCAGTACATAAATATGATTTGAAAATCCATACGGATCCAAGAGTAAACCAATCTATTCACATCATTAACCCTCTAGCCCATGGAGCTTGCAATCCAGTTATGTATTGCCCATGCCTATAAAATGGAAATACCATCTCCATGCAACCAAATATAATGCTGAGATAAAATTGCATAAGCAGATTGTATTTGCCAAGTATCGTAGTTCAAAGTCCATCATATAGTTGTGCTGAGGTTATTTACAGTGCACTTACTTTGCCTAAGAGGAAATGGCATGGCTTCCCATAAATTTGTATATTTTCTTACAAGTATCACTGTGGTAATGTCTCCAAATATAGTCGGACGCGGTGTTTATACAGTAACCTTGTACTAGCCAAAGATTAGATGTCAGAATGGAAAGTACCTGTAAAATACACTTATCCTGCAACACTGCTCTGACAGCAAACAGGGTTTCAGGGAAAGTCGTTGTTCTCATTATGGTGACATGTCACCCTGCAAACACTTTATCAATACTTAGAAAAGTACCAAAGAGAACGGTTTAGGCTCATGGTACATAGGGGAAAAGCTGGAAATAATATACCCACAGTTACCGAGTAGATTGTAGAGGACTTTTTCTTCTACTGTAGGATTAAACTAAGATTTGTGAAGTCATCAGTTGCTATGCGGGAATCCTCCGTTGTTGCACTGCATCGGTTTGGATATAAGACCTCACTGTGACTATATGATGTAGTAGGAGGTGAAATGAGGAATCCTGAGGGAGTTGGAATTTGAGTGATTATGCTGGTTCTAGTGCTGTGATATAGGGACCCAGACATAAGAACACAGGGCACCCTAAGTACTTGTCCTAATATATAGGGACCCAGACATAAGTATACAGGGCACCCTTAATACTTGTCCTAATATATAGGGACCCAGACATAAGTATACAGTGCACCCTTAGTACTTGTACTAGTATATAGGGACCCAGACATAAGAACACAGGGCACCCTTAATACTTGTCCTAATATATAGGGACCCAGACATAAGTATACAGGGCATCCCTAGTACTTGTCCTAATATATAGGGACCCAGACATAAGTATACAGGGCACCCCTAGTACTTGTTCTAATATATAGGGACCCAGACATAATTATACAGGGCACCCCTAGTACTTGTCCTAATATATAAGGACCTAGACATAAGTAGACAGTGCACCCTTTATACTTGTCCTAATATATAGGGGCCCTGACATAAGTACACAGTGCACCCTTAGTACTTGTACTAGTATATAGGGACCCAGACATAAGTATACAGGGCACCCCTAGTACTTGTCCTAATATATAGGGACCCAGACATAAGTATACAGGGCACCCCTAGTACTTGTCCTAATATATAGGGACCCAGACATAAGTATACAGGGCACCCTTAATACTTGTCCTAATATATAGGGACCCAGACATAAGTATACAGTGCACCCTTAGTACTTGTACTAGTATATAGGGACCCAGACATAAGTATACAGGGCATCCCTAGTACTTGTCCTAATATATAGGGACCCAGACATAATTATACAGGGCACCCCTAGTACTTGTCCTAATATATAAGGACCTAGACATAAGTAGACAGTGCACCCTTTATACTTGTCCTAATATATAGGGACCCTGACATAAGTAGACAGTGCACCCTTAGTACTTGTACTACTATATAGGGACCCAGACATAAGAACACAGGGCACCCTTAGTACTTGTCCTAATATATAGGGGACCCAGACATGACTACACAGTGCACCTTTAGTGCTTGTCCTAATATATAGGGACCAGATATGACTACAGAGTGCACCCTTAGTACTTGTCCTAATATATAGTGGACCCAGACATGGCTAGACAGTGAACCCTTAGTACTTGTCCTAATATATAGAGACCCAGACATGGCTAGACAGTGCACCCTTAGTACTTGTCCTAATATATAGAGACCCAGACTTGACTACACAGTGCACCCTTAGTACTTGTACTAATATATAGGGACCCAGACATGACTACACATTGCACCCTTAGTACTTGTACTAATATATAGGGACCCAGACATGACTACACAATACACCCTTAGTACTTGTCCTAATATATAGTGGACCCAGACATGGCTAGACAGTGAACCCTTAGTACTTGTCCTAATATATAGAGACCCAGACATGACTACACAGTGCACCCTTAGTACTTGTCCTAATATATAGAGAGCCAGACTTGACTACACAGTGCACCCTTAGTACTTGTACTAATATATAGGGACCCAGACATGACTACACATTGCACCCTTAGTACTTGTACTAATATATAGGGACCCAGACATAAATACACAGAGCACCCTTAGTACTTGTCCTAATACATAGGGGACCCAGACATGGCTATATAGTGCACCCTTAGTACTTGTCCTAATACATAGGGGACCCAGACATGGCTATATAGTGCACCCTTAGTTCTTGTCCTAATATATACTCCTCTATCACTGACAAACTCCTTAAAATATAACTTTTAGGCCTCATGTCCACGGGCAAATTCGGATTTAAAATCCGCAGCGTTTTTCCTGCACACGGATCCACGCCCCATAGGGATGCATTAGACACCCGCAGGTAGTTAAATACCTGCGGATGTCATTTTTCCCTGCGGGCGCGGGTCCCGTGTGCAGGAAAAAATCCAGACATGCTCCATTCAGGCACGGGTCTCCCACGGGGACGGCACCTGCAGGCTTCTATTGAAGCCTATATAGCCGCCGGATCCGCAGGAGACCCGCACCTGAATTAAACTCACCTGCTCCGGGCGATGCAGGTCTTCCTTGTTTCGCAACCGGAATCTTCTTTCTGCGGCCAGGCGGATGTGCCCGGCACGCAGCCGGCGTGCCGAGCACATCCGCCGGGCCGAAGAAAGAAAATCCGGCAGCAATGGAGGAAGACCTGCATTGCCTGGAGCAGGTGAGTTTATTCTGATTTTTTTGCATCATGTCTGCGGGGCAGGAGGGACCCGCTGCAGATTCTCCATGGAGAATCCGTAGCGGGCCTGATTTTCCCCGTGGACATGAGGCCTTAATAACAAAATATTAAAATCGAAAACATGCGGCTTATGGACATGGACAACGTAAATAATAGTCTTCACTAATAAGCACTAAAGACGGTGTGCGCTGGCTTTCCCACTGAATCAACTATAAAAAAATAAAATCTAATAAACATCCACCTCTGAAACTGGAGCAAGATTTCAGCGGAAATGCAAAAGTAATAATTTAGCACCAGAAAACAAAGTTATATTTTTGCATGTCAATGCAGTTCTGGGTCTACACAGACGTTGGGCACCTTTACAATACTTCAGATACCACCAATTTATGACCAATACAAACTTGCAGACGATCTGAAGGGCAGATATGGCGCATCACAGCCTGATCTACTTGTTGCAGGACTTCTGGTCTCTCTTGGTTGCCTGTAATTCAGCAGTTATTTTCTCTGTTTTAAAGAATCAATTTACTTTAAAGAGGTGGTTATCCATTTTGTACAATCTGTTCTTCTTATTAGGTTTCCCTGATGATAAGCTGATCACAAAGTGTCCAGCATCCAGGACCTCCAACTGTCAGCTGTAATTTGCCAGGCAACCTAACAAAACTTGTTCAATTATGTGTCCGCTTCGGCACCCCCACAGGAGAAATAGAGCATTGCATGTCCATTGCAATGAATGGTTGCTCCTCAATCGGACTGAGAGATGAGGGTCCTGAGACTGCTGTCTATTACATCAGCATTCTCTAATACAGTACTTGAAGATCACTAATCGGCTTCTAAATAACTCTACATTGTTTATTACACTTCTCTGTATTTTATTTACATCGTTGCTGAAATTATATCAGAAAGCTCTAATACTTATCTCATATTTGGTTTTCAGGGTCTTTACACATTTGTGGTTTACTTCATTATGCACAACCAGATATGTTGTCCAGTTAAAGCCAGTTACAGTATAGAGATGGATGGCCATAGAAGTCCGGCCTCGGCTTTCTTCACACCCAGCAGTGGGATGCCGCCCGCTGGGACGGAGATCAGCAAATCCACCCAGAATCTTATCAGCGCAATGGAGGAGGTATATATATACTGTAATATACATATATATATACATATATATATATATATATATATATATATATATATATATATATATATATATATGACCAATATATGCTGTGATGTGGTGCAGATATAGACTTTAGGCCACTTTCAGACCAGAGTATTCTAGCTCCATATTTAGTCTGTGTTTTGTGGACCGTAATATGGAATTAATGTAAATCTATGTATCTATTCACATGGCTGTATTTTTATGGCCATTTTAAAAAAAACACAGGATGACCAATTTTTCTGTTTGTGCCCCCATATTGCTATTATTTTCTATTGATCAAATACGGATCAGTATTTGCTTGATAGGAAATAAAATATATGGAGGCAAAAACAATCAAATACTGATGACATACGGCTGTCATACGGACCCGTACTACAGATGAGTTCCAATATGCCCGTCTGCTACTGGCCTAAGTGTTTTACCTAAATGTCATTCGGGATTCTTCTGCTAAATTCACGCTTCTTAATATTGTTAAAGATTTCATCCGAATGGGAGAGATCCGGCAGCCAAGAAAAGCAAAGCCCCCAGAATGGTGCGGCCTATACCCCATCGGGAGGGTACAGCAATGGGTCACTGGTTGTTGATGAGGAATTACAAGAATTTGATGACTTAATATTTGTATTAAAAGCCGGTAAGATACAAGACAGTTCTCATACTAGGATATAGCCTGCATGTATAATACATTCACTGTACGCTTTACCTTCGCCTGTTTGTTAGTTCACTTTTGTTTGCTTTGGGTTTTTCCTCCTCTACCTTCTTATGGGAGTGGCTGACTGTAGCTGCGAGACACACAACAAGGGCATTGTGCAAGATTACTCATCAGAAGGTGTTTACCAGACGTTAAGCATTCGTTCACACAGCGCAGTTTTGAGCAGAAGAGGATTCTATAGAGGAAAAGTAGAAGAAGAATTATATGTTCCCCGTTTGGAAGCTACTCATAGTCATGACTATAATATTCAACTTTTAGCACCATGTTGTTTCAAAGTCAAATATTCTATACTGAGTAAATTCTTACTATATCATTTTGGATATTGAGCTCCAAATTCCCTGTATAGACATAAACATGAAACTATTATGCCCCAACTAGAGAGAGTCTCAGAGCTTACTACATAAATGCAATGTATGAGCTGTATGCATTGAGCGCCTAAGCTCCCTCTAGTGGTGGCAGAAATGTATTATTAACATAGGTTGTCTGGGACTTTTACTATTGATGACCATTCCTCAGGACAAGCCATCAATAGTTGATTAGCAGGGGTCTATCACTCAGGATCCCCACTGATCAGCTGATCACCCAGCCTTCTGTCATGGCCCTTTTAGACACTATGAGTACCTCACGATTCTCGTTTGCCAAAGCGAACGAGCTATTGACATCATTAAGAATTGTGCAGTTCTCGTTCACCTATTGTTCAGTGTTCTACTGACCAATAAGCGAATGAGCCGGTGCTGATTTTTATGCTGGCTGAAACGAAATGACAATGGAAAATCTCACGATTCTCGTTCCTCGATCACTTGTTGGCTCGCGTTTAAACTGAACGATTATCATTTCATTTCTTTTTTTTAATCAGTTTTGTGAACGATAATTCTTCCGTCAAAACACACCATTAGTATTCACAGTCTGAAGCAGATGGCGCTGTCCGTATTGCAACAGCCCAGTGAATCCAATAGGAAGTGTACCTGTAGTACCAAACTGGGCCACTGCAATGTTGACAGCACTATCTGCTTCCAGCGCTGTCCGCACTGATAGCCTACCTGGTGATCAGCTGATTGGTGGGGATCAGGATGTCTTCTGATTGGTGGGCCTGATTGCAGACTGAGTCCCATTCACTTCAATAGAAATCAGCCTGCAGTACCATGAGGGACCCCTGTACAATATATATAGCTACATGCTTCATGCAACAAAGTAACCCTGTATATTAGAACACCAGCCTCACTAAGTAGTTGATCAGTGGAGGTTCTGGACAGAGGACCCCCACAAATTGGCTACTGATGACCTACCCTGTGCAAAGGTCATGACTCTTAGAAGTAGGACAACCCCTTTTATTTTTTTTGATATGCAAGTGATGTGGATCTGATTAACAGGAAAAACAAGCTCCGACTGCTCTAAAGATATATTAAGATTTTAATCAGCACAGAGACATGGATCTGTGAAGACTGAAAAATTCTCATAAATATAAATAATGTATGATCATTGTGCTCAGCGCTCCCTCTGTATCTCCACTGACATGGCCATTATATAACACCATCTGCAGGCCAAGGTTAGTTTTTTAGCTGCACTGGGGCTATTCAGATTATTATCAGATCCCTTCATCCTTTTATGCCATCGTACCCCAACCTATTATACCCTCAATGCAGTTGTTGACAGAACAATAATAGTTTTTGCAATGTGTTAAAGCAGTTAAAGCTTTAAAGTAGAACTACAGAGAACTACATTAAAGATAGTAATAAAAAATCTATCACCAGCAATTCTAGAATATAAAGTTATTGTAGGACTGTCTATAAGTAGGATTAGCCCCATATTGACTGCGCCATTTAGCTGTTTATGCAGGAACATCACACCACCTCTGAGCTTCCCTTCAGAGTAGAATCTGTCTTTAACCCTTTCTAATCCAATTAATATCCTGGTTTTCCTAGGGGGTTTACTCTTTTCTGCCGTTATACAACGACACTATCTGCTGGCTGAAGCCAGTACTGCATGAGGTGACACGTTGGATAGGCTCCGACAGCAGAGAGGCTGACAATATACAGTAAGAGAACCCCGATGGACATCTTCCAACATCGGAGCTATACAGCCTTAAATCATAATGTCTTTAGACGTCAGACAGTGGATTGGAAAGGGTTAATTGTATCTTTACTCTGCTGACATTAGATTCAAAGGTACAACAGGTAATAAATGATTAGCATCACTCCTGCTTATAAAGGAAGTCTGAATATAATGCAGAGGCTGATCGGATGATATACGACAGGATAAACTTTAAAGTGGTGTAACTTCACTGTAAACCTGGGTCTCATAAACGTTGCCTATACATGTAATGTCATTCGGTCAATGTGTTTACAGTAGCTCTAACCAGTGACTAGCAATAAGGGTCACAAAGGCACCTGCCCAAGGGCCCCCTCATCACTAATATCACTGGGCTGCCAGACATATTGTAGGTTTTTTTATCCTCTTTTACAATTTATGACTTGGAGTGAATGTAATAAACAATGACATATAAGCTTTCCATAAACAGCTGTCGTCTTTCGGAAATCCCCCAGTGTGTAATGTGCCCCCACCCCCCCTCCCCAGCCTGCTATATGTGCTATACCTATACCTGCTGCAGGGCTCAGTGGAATGCTTGTATTGCATAACCCTTAAACTCCTAATTGCCCTCCCTATTTCACTGCATTTTGATTAGCATATGTTATGTTTGCAGCCGTGAAAGTATTCCAGCCTGTAACTTACAGGAGCCTCTCAGAGGGGAGCCAAATCCCATCATTCATCATCTTGTCCTGTTATAAATGCTCTCTTAAGATAAAGTGACTACATTTTCCCAAGGTCAAAGCAGGACAAATGGGTGTGGCCAGGGGCGGGGCTTATCACAATGTATGATTTTACCTCCATCGTTATCAAAAGTACCGGGCCGGTTCAAAAAAAGACAGGGAGCAAATTCCTCTGAATTTCTGCATCCAAAAAACAGTCAAAATATTTACCATTGGTGTGAATTTTAACTGAAAATCAGCTGCATATGCACAGCTGATTTCATACTATGTGGCGCTCCCCCTCACCTCCTCCATAGGCTTCACGCTGTCAGCGCTCTCCGCCTTTTGGTTTCCAGCAGCCTGTAGTGGCCTCACCTGACTAGCATCACCTGACCAGGCCGCTGGGAACAGGAAGCCAGGGAGCGCTGACAGAAGAAAGCCTTCAGAGTATGCGAGGGGGAGCGCCACATAGTATGAAATCAGCTGCGGATATACCAGCCCCAGTAATAATAGTGACCCCCCCCCCCCACAGTAGCCCCAGCAATAACAGTAACCCCCACAGTCGTGCCAATATTGTTATTGGTCCCCTATACCATTCCTAGCAATAATAGTAACCCCCACAGTAGCACCAATAGTTTTATTGCTCCCCTATACCAGCCCCAGCAATAATAGCCCCCACAATAGCCACAGCCAGCAATAATAGTGACCCCCCCCCCCACAGTAGCCCCAGCAATAATGGTGACCTCCCACAGTAGTCCTGGCAATAATAGTGAACCCCCACAGTAGTTCCAGCAATAATAGTGACCTCCATAGTAGCCCCAGTGGAATTAGCATACCCCTTATTCCAGCCCCAGCAATAACAGTGACCACAGCAATAACTATGACCCCCACAGTAGCCCAAGTAGTAATCGTGACCCCCCACAGTAGCACCAGCAATAATAGTGACCTCCACAGTAACCCCAGTAGAATTAGCATACCCCCTGTATACCAGCCCCATCAATAATATTGATCTGCCAAAGAAGCCCCAGCCAGCAATAATAGTGACCCCTCACAGTAGTCCAAGTAGTAATAGTGAGACCCCCACAGTAGCCCAAGCAATCATAGTGACCCCCCACAGTAGGCCCCAGTAGAAGTAGCGCCACCTAATACCAGCTCCAGCAATAATAGTAACCCCCACAGTAGCCCCAATAGTATTATCGCTCCCTATAACAGCCACAGTAATACTAGTGACACCTACAGTAGCCCCAGCCATAATATTGTCCGCTAACAGTAGCAACAGCAATAGTGATCCTCAGAGTAGCCTAAGTAGTAATAGTGACCACTACAGTAGCCCGAGCACTAATAGTGACGCCCTCACAGTAGCCCAATAGTATTAGCACTCCAATACGATACACATACTTACCTCTTCCTAGTCTTTACAGCACCGCTGCTCCTCTCAGCCCTGCTACCAGTGTTGTGTGCCCACAGCAGCGCCTCCTCCCCTCTCCTCTCCTCTCTTGCGGAACCAAAGAGGAGAGGTCAGGAGAGGAGGGAACGAAGATCTCGGATACACACATTGCTGTCAGCGTGTGCATCCGGCCCACAGCGCTGCAGATTGATTATCGGTGCAAGTAGCCGCGGCACCCTGGCCGGTAATCACTATAATGGTGACCTGACGTCCCAAAAGTGGGACAAAACCAGGAAAAATGGCTGTCCCGCTGGGGTCCCAGTAAAGAGCGGGACATTGGGTCACAAAGCGGGACTGTCCCGCCAAAATGGGACGTCTGGTCACCTTACTTAAGATATCCTGTCTGATATATAAAATGAATGTGTGTATGTACTTTTTGGGGTTGACCATGGTTGGTAGCCACACAGAATAGCTGCACGGGGAAGAGGAGCAGAATTTTCGTACTTAGGCCCACAAGGTTTAGCTATGCCCATGACTCTAACCTAAAGGCTCATTCATATTAGTGAAAAGTTATTTGAATCTGCCGATTTTAGTGAGACCAGGTGACCATTGTTGAATTTCAATGACAATCTCTTTGTTTTTGTTAGAGCTGTCTGGCTGCAGCTTTCTCCACTTACTGCATGGAAAACACATGAATATTTAGTCAAATCTAGTGTCCGTGTGTTTGGGGGCAGCTGGCAGAAATTGCTATTCGGCTGACAGCTATTGAAAGTTTATGGTCATCGGAAGACAACCCACACGACCCAGTGTCCATAATATAGTGATAATGTAATAGTTCTGTGTGCTCCCTGTATACAGTAGCTTCATTTGTAGGTGCGTTGTCTGCTTCTGTAATGAACAAACACAGCGCTCTCCTAATTATACGGGAAATACTATGTCTGCAGGGTTCAAGTACAAGTGTCATGTTTTCTATCTACTAGTCTGGGAGAGCAGTGAAGAGACGTAAATGGTATCCATTGTTAGCCTGAATGTGTTGGGCACAGAGGGGCAGCATCCTCGCCCGCTGCTACAGACCCAGAACATTGTGTTATCCACTGATGTACTGCCCATCGGAGATACAAAATAGCAGCAAAATAATTTTTGATAAATATAACAGTAAAAAAATAGCCTGTCAGGAATATTCGCAATTAGAAGACATTTGTAGACTTTTATCCTGTTAGGCGGATCGGGCCATTCTAGAAATATTTGCAATGATGGAGTCTTTACTGTAGGAAAATCAGTCATTTCTTCATTTCATATACTGTAAGTGGAATCCTCCTTTTCTGTAACTTAGTACTTCATTTACATCTTAGGGTATGGTCACACATTGGATTTTGCAGCAAAGTTCTGAAGCCATTCTGCCATGGATCCTCACCCAGATTTAGTCTGGTCAGTCAGAAAAGTTGGGGTGAAGAATTTTATGATGTGTTTTTGCATGGATAGGCAAGAAAAAGTGATATGCCACTTTTTTCCTGTTGATTCACGCAGAAATGCGTCAGAAATTCTGCGCCTATTTTCATGGCTAAATCCATCTGGGGATCTGATCCATTACAGTCGGATTCTACGCAGAAAACTCCACTGTGTGAATTACCCTGTTTTGATAAAGCAGCAACCCACTAATAAGAATTCTTTTAAAAGTATTGAATGGAGACTATTTTACCAACTCCCACTTATGTACTCTAACGTGAACTTGTCACTTGTCATACTGACCTACCATGGATCCCGCTGGCTTCTCCCTGGACCAGATCGATCGACAGGTCCCTCCCTTCCTATACATAAACTGGGAGAGGCCTATCAGTCTAGCCAATCCAGGCATGGAGAAGCTAGCAGGGTCTTACACCCCATAATTCATAACCCTGAATGAGGGCTGTACCTATAGGACCCGACTGGGCTGCTGCAGTGTTGACAACGCTATCTGCTCCCAGCACTGACCACGTGGACAGCAGGTCCAGGGATCAGCTGATCGGTGGGGATCTCAAGCAGCGGACTACTGCTGATGACCTATCCAAAGTGGTGGGCTCCTGCTGATCAGTCCTGGAGAACCCATTTAAGTGATGTCAGAAAGACTGTCTGCTTTATAAAATATAGGTTGGGGGTCTTGTAGCAGTCAGAAAGCCATTGTGGCTATATCTCTGCACCTATAGAGTAGCCTATTCCAGTATGTGACCCTGCCTGTGGCCGAGGACCCTGCGTACCTGTTCGGGTCTTCTGTATGCCTGTCCATGTCTTCTGTTTTCTTCACTGCGGATGTGTGCGGAAGTGCCGGTCCGCGCGCCGCTGCACATGGGCAGTGGAGTTGTTTTTTTTAAACACTCCTGCTTTCCTGCGGAATCCGCGGCCTGTCCGCAATTTGTCGTCAGGCCGTGGATCAGACGTCTTTCATTAACTTCAACAGAAGCCGTCTGTGCGGGAACCGCACTGAAATGTAGCATGCTGTGATTTATTTTCTGGACCGAAAGATCCACAAAACAAATCTGCATGCTTTAATTTGTATGCAGATGCCCATGCTTCCTTATGGGTGGCTTGATTTACGATTCTTCCACATGGGTGACTTGCACGGATTCCACAAATCAGATCTGCACGTGGACATTGGGCCTAATGGTAAATCTAATCCTACTTTAACTAGGTTAGCATCTCTGTTCTTTCTTCCTTCATTCTTCTTTATACTATTAAATGATTTACTTCATATCACTTACATTTTATTCGCTTTGACATATCATCCTTAGGGTCAGGACTGAACATCAGCGATACTGAATCATGCCATGAAAGTCAAGATGGAGGCAGCATGGCTAACTCACAAATTGTGGAGCTCCGGAGGATTCCTATAGCTGATACTCATCTATAACTCATTTTGAAGAAAGTATCACTACTTTTATATTCCTAATTTTGCACTAAACTGGTACTGTATCCCAATGTAAAGTAGTTCCCAGATAACAACTAGTTATGAGGACTTATGCCCCAAAGAGGGCCGTTTGGACCTAACATGATGTTACTGCAGAAACATGACTTGAACTAAAACCTAAAGGACATAGTGATAAAAAGCTCATAAAATTAATGTTTTTGATTAACCTTTTTATTGTAGAATGTAATAAAACACTTTGTTTATTTTTCTTGTTGTACCTTACTACATTTGTAACTTCGTACTTTTACACACATCAGTGCTCGGCAGCCGTCCCTCTGACTATTGCTGCTGTGCATTCACACAAGAGTGACAGCCGTTCAGTGAATGGAGGTGGCGTGTGCAGGAGATCTCTTCTGGCCGCCCACCTCCATTCACTGCGAACAGGCAGCCTTTCATAGATGAACAACTGCCTGTTTACAATAGTAACTTGGTTTTTAGGTGAGCTCAAAACTCGACTCCAATTTTTCACTCAGTGCCCTGTCGGTGGCGGTGTGTATATGGGATGACTATCACCAGAATTTGTTGTTTCCAGCAATTATTTGACCGATAATTGCCCCATGTAAGGGTAACTTTATGCAACGTCTAATACTGCATAGAAGGGGGTGGGAGATCAGCACACTAGCCCCTCCCCATCTCGCCTCCTCTCCTTGCAGAGAGGGGCAGCATATATCCTCCGGTGAAAACCCAGCTGATATACGTCCATGTGAATAAGCCCTAAATGACATAATAAATGTTTTCTTCGTGTCAGTACGATTATGATGATACCAAAACTATAATTTTTGTAGGTTTTTTCACTTTTGCACAATGAAAACCCTTTTTTGGGGAAATTATAATTATTTTTACATCACTGCATTCAAGGTCCCATAACTTTTTTATTTTTCCATTGACGGAGCTCAGTGAGGGTTTGTTTTTTTGTGTCACGAGCTGTCGTTTTAAATTGTACTATTTTGGGGTATATATGGCTTTTTTGATCACTTTTATTGCACTTTTTGGCAGGTAAAACGGACAAAATAAGATTTTTGCCTACTTTTTTAAAGGTTTTTGCTGCACTGGTTTTATAGTTTGCTGAAAATATAGTACGAGTCATTATGGTATTATGATACCAAATATGTAGGTTTTTTGTTTAATTTTTAATGTTTTTATACAAATAGGGGAAAATAAGGGTTTTTTTTGTTTGCTTTTTTACACTGTTTTTAGTTTTCTTACACTCTTTATGTCTCTGAAAGGGACCTGAACCATAGCAGCTATGATAAAGCATTGCTGGACTTCTGTTCTGCAATGCCTTATCACTTGTAATAGCGATCATAGGCAACAGCAAGGCAGGACATCTGTAACTACTAGCATCCTGTTGCCATTGAAACCCGTTCGCCCTCCGCAATTACATCGTGGGGGTCTGATGACGTCACAGAGAGAGCGCCTTCCCTCTGTGACCCCTTCACATGCCGCAATCTACATAGATCGCAGCATGTAGGGGGTTAACAGTGGGGATCGCTGTCCTCATGTACCCCTGCTGTTGAAGCGGTAGGCTTGCTATCAATAACAGCCAACTCCTGCTGCTGCATGGCGTGGGCTCACTTCTGATCCCGCGTCATCCACATGACGTAAAGTAATGTCCTGTTGCTGCCATGATGTAACCTTATGTCCTGTGGCGTTAAGGGGTTAACCCCACCAATTGAGAACTGGTCTTCTCTGTAGGGGACCCTAGACCATTACCACAGAAAAAGTCTTAGATATGAGAGAGCTGATATCAACTTGTAGAAGTTACCTTAACATGGTACCAGAGGGTGTAGACAGAACACAGCTGAGGTTAAGACAGACCAAAACTTTTGTAATGATAAATCAGATGAAGGGTCAAGGCAGTCAGCAGACAGACTATATGAGGTCAATAAACAAGCCAAGGTCAAAGGAGGAAAAGTTGGAAAAGCTGGGTGGAACAGGCATGAATCAAAACCAGCATAGCAGGCAGAAACACTATAATGCGTTTGCACGCTAGATGAATTGCTCAAGCGCCCTCTAGTGGAGGAGTGTGCCTTAAATTGACAAGAGCCTATCCGGATTGGCCACGGTGCATGCTCATACCCTTTGGACAGCCCTGGGCCAGAGATGCATGCAGCTCTTGCTGAAGATGACACAGACCATGAGGTGGGAGACATCCCCGCTGGGGTAGAGAAAAGAGGAGAGTCTGCTGCCATGGTACTGCAACATGACAACACATGACTACAACATCAGTGCCAGCTGACTAAATACAAATAAACAATGGCCTGATAGATGATTATGACATTACCTACATTGGACTATATCCAGAATATAAGCATGCCTGAAACTGGCTGCAGAAGTGAGCATATCATAAAGTTGTTGATAATATCATGAATCTACTTGTCATAATTCTGTGAAAGAACAATTACTGTATATGAAGAAATCAGGGAGTGATAAGCCTTATGGAAAAGTATAATTACATGCAATTTCATGGAAAGGGGATAGTCAGTAGTTGTGTTGTGCAAGACATGAGATACTGGTGTAATACCCTTCAATACAGTATGTATGAAGCTTCAGTGGAAGTTAGCCGTAACCTGTGAGAACAGATTCTATTCCCATGAGATCCCGCACCAGACTATTATAACCACTACATTATTTATTTCATCACATTAAAATAGTGCATACATGGATGCAGAGATGTAACTTGAAGTTCCCAGGCCCTGATGCAAAACTAGTAACAGGGCCACCAACTATAATGCTTTACCTATAGTACTGGGTTCCCTATACGGAAAAGAGAAGCCTTATGGGCCCCCTTAGGCCTCATGTCCACGGGCAAAAGAAGAATTAAAATCCGCAGCGGATTTTAACTCTTCTCCCGCCCGCGGATCCGCACCCCATAGGGATGCATTGACCACCCACGGGTAGATAAATACCCGCGGATGGTCAATAAAAGTGATTTTTTTTAAAATGGAGCATGAAAAAATCTGGACCATGCTCCATTTTCGTGCGGGTCTCCCGCGGAGACGGCTCCCACGGGCTTCTATTGAAGCCTATGGAAGCCGTCCGGATCCGCGGGAGACCTAAAATAAGAATTAACTCGCCCACAGCGGACCGGGCAGTTCTTCTCTTCTTCACGGTCGGATCTTCTTTATTCTGCCGGGCGGATGTGCCCGGCGCATGCGCGCGGCACGCAGCCGGCGTGCCGAGCACATCCGCCGGCCGAAGACAGAAGATTCGGCTGTGAAGAAGAGAAGAACTGCCCGGTCCGCTGTGGGTGAGTTAATTCTGATTTTAAGCGCTCATGTCCGCGGGGCAGGAGGGACCCGCTACGGATTCTCCATGTAGAATCCGTAGCAGGCCTGATTTTCCCCGTGGACATGAGGCCTTAGGCTCCTGGGCCCGGGTGCAACCGCATCCCCTGTATCCTCTATAGTTACGCCCCTGCATGGATGCTTATGTGCTTCGAACCACTCGGGCCCTTACTCATATAGTCGCAATCCAAATTATTCAAACACCGTTGTGAATTAGGTCCATTTGCCAGATTTACAAACTTTCAAACAAACAATTTAAACAACCCAATACAACTAATATAACAGGAGGTGTCGCCAAATTCAACACAAAATGCCACTTTTACTGACTACTGCAGTCTCCGAATTATTCAACCCAGTGGCGTAATCTAAAGGCTCAGGGGCCCTGATTCGAAACATGAGCTGGGGCCCCCCCTCTATCTGTATCTGTAGCTGTACCCATACCTAAACCATGCTGCACAGAGACATAACTTGAAGCTTCTGGGCCCCAATGCAAAACCTGTAACAGGGCCCCCAACTATAATGCTTTATTCATAGCACTAGGCTCCCTATATAGAGAAGAGAGGCCTTATGGGTCCCCTAAGGCTCCTGGGCCCGGGTGCAACCACATCCCCTGCATCCTCTATAGTTACGCCCCTGATTCAACCCCTTCTGGACAAGCATCTTTAGTACTTACTGTAGTAGAGTAAAAACAACTTTGCTGTTATGACTTGCTGCAAATGTGATGCATTGCCAGACTGCAGCTTCTGTCATTGTTGCTGAGGAATCTTACGCTATTCCTCATGGCCAATGGCTTCTACTTCACTAATATTCTTGTGGTTGTAGCATACAAACACATTCTTCAGCTCACACCAAGGATTTTCTATGGCGTTCAAGTCAGGTGACTGTGATAGTCACTGCAGAGTCTTCCAGGGCTTCATCTGCTGGACTTTGTGGTATTCCTGAGATCATGGTCCTGTTAGAAGGTCCAATGATGACATTTTCTCCTAGGATTTCCTGATATTTGGTTGAATCCATCTTGCTCTCCACACACTGCAGATTTCCAGTGCCAGAAGAAGCAAAGCAGCCCCACAGCATCACAGAACCACCGCCATACTTCACTGTAGGCAGAGTGTACTTTTCAGTGCCAGTTTCATTCTTCCTCCTCCAGGCATGCCGCTGATCCATAGGCCTGAAAAGTTCCAGTTTTGTTTCATCACTTCAAGAACAGAATCCCAAAACTTCTGTCTTATTTATATGGTTTTGAGCATATTAGAGGCGACTTTTCTTGTGCAGACCATCAGCGTTTAGTAAGGGCCTTATTGTAGAAACAAAAACCTTGATGCCTGCTGCCTCCAAATCTTGCTGCAGGCCTTTTGCAGTCATTTGAGGGTTTTTGACCACATGCAGCCTCAGGAATCTGGTGGTAGCCAATGACAACTTCTTATTTCTGCCACATCTCGGTAGTGTAGCCAGTGTTACTTTGAACTTGTGAACTGATTCCAGCTGCATCACTGCAAACTTTCAGTGCCTTTTTTTATGGTTTTGTATAATTTCCTTGTTTGTGCAATGATCTCTTCTCTTATGTTTTTGCACCACTCATCTGACTTACCCATACATCTAACATGCAATCATACCTCACAATCAACAAAACCCTCGCCAGTACAGGTATTTAGTGTGTTTTATCTCAAGCACATCTGGTGCAACTAATGAAGCCCTTGATTAGTTATATCCGGTGTGCTTGAGAAAACAGCTGATTTGTAGATGTGTGCTCTTATGAGGGATTCTATTCAGGGGGTTGAATAATTCTGAGACTGCAGTATTCAACAAAAGTGGCATTTTGTGGTAAAGTTGGAGAAGCTACTTGTAATATTAGTTGTGTTGAGCTACTTAAATTGTTCTTGTTTGTTTGTTTTGCAAACAGCTAAAAGTTGTAAATTTGACAATTAAACCTAGTTTGTAGTGGGGGTGGGTTTGAATAACTTTGAGTGCAACTGTAGCTAATGTCCAAATAAAATGAAGTAGTATAAAAACACAAACCAGTTGTAAATCTAAATCACAATGTATTTGGAATCACTGCCTCAAAGCACCTTCTAGACATGACAGAGATCTTTTGCTAGCTTTTTCTACATAGCTCAGTAGTGAATATAGTCAGGTCATTGGTATCTTTAAGAAGAATTTACCGACTCTCTACCAAGTTGACATCCTTTTCATTTTTTTTCAAATGAAGGCAAATTACTTGGAACTGCAATATCCTGTCACTCAATTATTCTAGTAGCCAGAAACCAACACCAGCATGGTTGAAGTACCGAGGGTCCTGTACATGTAGCCCAGGAATGCCAATATACATGTGTGACAAAGTCATTTAATTCAGGCGACAATTCTTCTGTTTCCAAGATCCGGAACAGTTTGGGTGTAAATCACTCAATCCAACAATTGTGGCATGTAAAGGGCCTTTACACAGTGCCCATTAAAAACAATGAGTTTTCTGTGTAATGCAAGACAGTACAGGTCTTCCGCAGCAAGAGATACTTTCTGTAAGCCCTCTCCCTTCTGGTCAAGATATGAGGCCCCTTTACAGAGGAGCCCCTCTATTGACTTGGAATTCTTTAATAGGATGTATGTGAATGTTTTGTTTTGAATCGGGTAGCCTCTCTAGAGATCAGAATCCTATATTATTGATTGTACCACAAGAGGTAACCCTGCAGGTGCAGTGAGATATTGGGGGCGGTAACTTCAGCTCATTCCAGTTTCATAGAATTAAGAGGGTTAAGAAACACATAGGAGTAGAGACGAGAATAGAAATTTGTTACTTAGAGAGGTCGAGAAGTCTTCTGCATCTTCTAACATAGTTCTAGGTATCCAGGAAAACGAAAAGCAATTTGTTATATCGTTATTGATGCATCTGTAAGTGTTTAGCTCATACATAAGGAGTAGATGTTTAGAATGGGTAATAAAATTCTGATTCATGGAGTCTCACCTCTAAGACCCCCACTTATCCCGAGAATGGGGGTCCTGTGTTCCCCTCTTCTTGTCATTTTGGGGTTGCTGTACACACACAGTGATGTCAGATTGAAAGGAGTGACAGTCGCACATGTACAGCGCCGCTCCATTCATTTCAATGGGGCTGATGGAAATAGTTGTGTACAAGCCTATCTCTGATAGTCGCATTGAAAATTAATGGATTGGTGCTGCATGTGCACGACTCTCACTTTATACAATCTCCTCCTCACGGTAGAGCTTGCTGTAAGTCCACAGTGAGAAGGAGAGGGGGACACAGGACCCCCATTTATGGGATCAGTGGGGTCTGAGTGGTGAGATTCCATAAATCAGAAGATGGGAAGACGGAAACGATGTGAGTGACAAAGAGTGACACTCATCTGCTTGGTAAATCAGACAAACTAGCTATAGCCAATCTATCTGCCACGTTTACTGCTAGATGACTACGGTCAAGTTGAGCACCATTTTGAATTTTGCTGATAGGGTCCAGATAGATCAGTTATTCAGTTTTACAAGTAGTGATTTTTATACAAAGTAAAGTTCCTGGTAATTGTCTCCCCGTGGTACGAAGCAGGTTAGATTTCATGCAGATAATGCCATTTCACTTTTATTGCTACTTCCTAGAAAACTTACAGAAACAATAAACTTAAAATCTATACTAAGTAAATTTCCTGTGTTCTTCACAGGACTTACTGACATTACCTCCAGAAAATGCCTGCGCTCATTGTCCATGCCTACGTAAGGCCCTTCTAGACGGAACAATCCATTCAAATGAGCGAAAGTCAACAATAGTTATTGGCATTACTGCAGGTATAAGAATCAAACAACGATCGGCAAGTATAGACAGGCAGTCGTTCATCTGTGAATGACGGCCTGTTTACTGTGAATGCAGTCGGGACGTAAATTCTAAATGTGGTGATTAACTTATGAGCTCATCTCCACGGCGTTTTTCACCGCGTATTACGCAGGCGATGTACGGCCGCGTGATACGCGGTGAATAGAGTCAATGGACTTCCATTGATCCATGCACATGAGCATGTAGACACTGCAGCATGCCCTATTTCTCGCCGTACAATGCAGAGTGAGCCCTATACTGCCTTTGTATAGGCAGTGTATGCAATGCTATCCATATGCAATACATTGCATATGGACGGCGTTTTCATACGTAACCACACTATGAAACAGCAGGGAATTAAAAAATATAAGAGTCACACTGCAGAATGCACTCACAGCCATACGCAGTCTCTGCCGGCAGACTCAGTATTTACACACAACGGTAAAACGTTGCACGGAGAACCTCAGTGTTTCACCAGTACGGCTGTGGACATGAGGCCTCAGAAGAAACAGGAATCTTCTTCTGGTGAGTAGGACGTTACTAGTACAGGCTTCTATTGCTAGATGAATGTCTAGCGCATCTCGTCTGCGCCGGTATGTCGACTGACGTTATAGGGAAAGGTTGTGTTCGGCTTCATTTTTTTGCCTATTTTGTGATGGCTGATTCATACAAACAACGTCAAGGTATGAACAATGTTCATTGGTTTCTTTGATGAGAGAAGGATAGTGCACTAAGAATTTGTAACACAAGTCAAACAGTCAACCAAAGTCTTTATTTGAAAGTTTGAAAAAGGGTCCTGATTAGAGTTGAGCGAACGTACTCTGGCGAGCTTGATGCTCGTTCGAGTATTAGCATACTCGATGGTGCTCATTACTCGAACGAGCATCAAATCGCGTTCAACCCCGCCCCAGCTTTTGGCTCCTCCCCGCTGTGACGTGCCTGTTTTGGCCCCTCTCTGCCGCGACGCAGCACGCGTCATTGGAAAATTTCTGGTCTGGCAGGAAGGGGAAGGGAAAAGGGGAGAGAGAGAGAGAAACACGAACCAAAAAAAAAGCTCAGCACCCGGTGTCCCACATACAAAAATGCTCGAGTCTCCCATTGTAGTCAATGGGGTTCGTTACTCGAGTAGAGCTCTCGAATTTTACGAAAAGCTGGACTCGAATAACGCGGACCCGAGCATTTGGGTGCTCGCTCATCTCTAGTCCTGATTTTTGGTGAACAGATGACTGGTTCTTCCACCATGATAACGCACCTGCCCCTCTGTATCCACCCAATCTTGCTGTGTGTGACTGTTTTTTTTATCTCTTCAGATAAAAAAAGACCTCAGAGGAAAACGCTTTATGAAAAATGCTTCTAGCAGTGGAAAAAAACGTTTGAACAAATGTATTGCTTCAAATGGAGAGTAGTTCAAAAGAGACTGAAATGTCAAAATGTACAAATAATTAGATTATTTTGAGTAAATGATTTCCTGTTTCTTTTGGGTACCTCCTGTAAATAATAAATATTTTTGTACATTTCCTGCAGATAGTTTAATTTTTTCAATCTCTCAGATGACCCCTTAAAGGGTTGGCCACTTTATAACTTCACTAGAAACCCAACCAGACCCATCCATCAGCGGCCTTCATTGCACAACATGGCACAGAGCACTGCGCATGAGCAGGTCTGGTGTGATGTGTGCAGTGTTATTCAATGGATGCTACTGATGAAGGGGTCTGGTTACATATCCCACCATTAGTGGCCATGTTTAGGATGGGCAGTGCAGTGGCAAGGGGACAGGGGTTTTCACAGTTGCATCCCAGGGATGCATAAGACAGTTATTACTCAGTTTTACCTTTTTTTTAAGTATATGTAAAATGGCCAACCCCTTTAAGTTATATGTATTATATTAAGATGTATATTACGCTGATTTTATAAGCCACTAACTTCCCCTTTGACTCATTTTTTCATATAACTTTAGATGATGCCTGCAGTAAAACACTGCTGATCGGGTGGATCTGAATACCCCTAAATTTGAAGACCTAGTGCCGCACATTTGACACTTGGCACACGTAAATATGTTCATGTGACACAGGCCTTAGTCCAAAGTTTGCTACAGAGTAAGCAGTATTAGAGAAGTTCAAACACTCTGTAAAGCCATAAAAGACCCAGAGCAGCAGGTTCAGACACGCAATAAAAGGGAGTAAGTTATAAGAAATACTCCAATTTTACTGCCATAATGAGGCTGATGGGATCAGCTGGGGACATTTCAGTTCAATCATTAAATAATATTGTCTTAACTATAACAATTGCTTATATAGTATCAACATATTCTGCAGAGCTCTACAGAAATGGTCAAACATAGTAAATGGGTTTCATTGGTGGCCATTAGAGATGAGCGAGTATACTCGCTAAGGCAGATTACTCGAGCGAGTAGTGCCTTAGCCGAGTATCTCCCTGCTCGTCTCTAAAGATTCGAGGGGCCGTCGGGGGGGAGCGGGGAGGAATGGAGGGGAGATCTCTCTCTCCCTCTCTCCCCCCCGCTCCTTCCTGCTCCCTGCCGCAACTCACTTGTCACCTGCGCTGGCCCCCGAATCTTTAGAGGCGAGCGGGGAGATACTCGGCTAAGGCACTACTCGCTCGAGTAATGTGCCTTAGCAAGTATACTCACTCATCTCTAGTGGTCATGTCAAAGCATCACACCATAATGCGGAAATTTATAAATAAAACAATAAATATAAATTCTGGAATAAAATGCATTTAAGACTGTGGTTGCATATCTACACTGAATAGTCACTTTATTAGAGACACTGGTCCTTTCAGAATTAGAACTTCCCTGTATGGAAATTAGACACGTGACCCTTGAAGTGCAGCACAAGATCAAGTGTGCAAGTTTTCCATGGATCAGTTTCAGAGTGAATCCACATTGCAATGGGAAAATTAAGCGATCTGAGTGACTTCAAACAAGGCTTGGTCATCGGTGCTAAACTAGCTGTGGCCATGATTTCAAAAGCTGCCAGTCTTTGAAGACTTGGGACTATGCAGATGGAAGATTAGAGATGTATGTTGGGTGGGGGACCTTTTGACGGAGAATGGTGTCGAACCCTTCGAACTATAGGTGAGAGAGTTCGGTCTTCCCTCCACTGAAAGGTTTAGATATATGCAGGTTAGCTCTTTTTTACATGTATCTAAATTAAGGCAAATCAATGTGCCTGTAGAAGTACGATACGTGTTGCAACCCGCGATATGAGCCAAATCACCAGTGACTAGAAAATTCTATGACATCCTACCCAAGAAAAAAGGTGCATGCCCTCAACTGGGAAAAAGAAATAGGTAACAGTTTTCCAATGGAGAAATGGATCTCAGGATCTACAATCGTGGCATGTGCCACGAAGAGAGCAGCAATATTAGAGACCCACGCCAAAGTGTTAACGCGATGGTACCTAACCCCACCTATCTTGGCAAGTAGAGGGGTTGGAAGCAGCAACAGGTGCTGGAGGAAGTGTGGTCTGGTGGGCTCACTGATACATATTTTTTGGGCTTGCCCACAGATTAAAATGTCCTGGGAAGAAGTACTTGACAAACTAAAGAAAGTCTCACTCCCAGATACACCTAATACATTACTTCTACTCATTGGTCTGAAAAGCCTGCGCCATAACGTGAGGAGCCTGATTGGTATGAACATGCCACTTACGAGAAACTCGTGGCTCTCCGAAATAATACGATGATGAACAGAGGCGTAACTTAAAGGGGTTGTCCCGCGGCAGCAAGTGGGGTTATACACTTCTGTATGGCCATATTAATGCACTTTGTAATGTACATTGTGCATTAATTATGAGCCATACAGAAGTTATAAAAAGTTTTTTACTTACCTGCTCCGTTGCTGGCGTCCTCGTTCCCATGGAGCCGACTAATTTTCGCCGTCTAATGGCCAAATTAGCCGCGCTTGCGCAGTCCGGGTCTTCTTCTCTTCTCAATGGGGCTCCGTGTAGCTCCGTGTAGCTCCGCCCCGTCACGTGCCGATTCCAGCCAATCAGGAGGCTGGAATCGGCAATGGACCGCACAGAAGAGCTGCGGTCCACGGAGGGAGAAGATGTCGGCGGCCATCTTCACCGGTAAGTATAGAAGTCACCGGAGCGCGGGGATTCAGATAAGCGCTGTGCTGTTTATTTTTTAAGTCCCTGCATCGGGGTTGTCTCGCGCCGAACGGGGGGGGGGGGGGGGGGGTTGAAAAAGAAAAAAAACGTTTCGGCGCGGGACAACCCCTTTAAAGCTCCTGGGCCCCAATGCAAAATGTGTAGCAGGGCCCCTAATTATAATTTTTTATCAATAGTACTGGGCTACCTATATGGAGAAGAGAGGCCTTATGGGCTCCCTAAAGCTCCTGGGCCCGGGTGCAACCGCATCCCCTGTAGTTACCCCTATAGTTACACCCATGATGATGAAATACAAGGATATGTAGAAATACTGGCTTACATGCTACTCGATCTAAATTTCTTTATGGGAATAAGCTTAGGTTAAGGTTATGATGTTGTCAATGTTTTAACTCTATATATGAATACTTACTACTAAGTGTCGGATCTGTTTCCCTTCCCCATCCCCCTGCTTCAACCCCTCCCTCTTCCCCACCACTCCCTCCCTGTATGAACCTGGTGTGATTTTATCGGTGGAATTATGGGAAAAAAGTTGTGTCGGCCATGGCATCGCAATAACAGTTTTTATAAATGTAATTATTATTCTGCTATCGTTTGAAAAAATGTCACTCTGTTTTTGAACAGATGCTCAGATGTTTTGCTGCACCAAAAAAAATTAATGTTTGGGGAAAAAAAAGCTGCCAATCTTTGATGGATTTTTTTTTGTGCAACAATATTGGGAGTATACCAAGAATAGTGTGACTGAGGAAAAACATCCAGGGAACGGGAATACCATGGATGTAAGCAACTAGTCAATGAAAAGGGTTAGAGGAGGATGTCAAGAATTGTTCTGATGAACGGATGTGAACAGTCAAGCAAACTGCACCAGAATACAACACTGCGGCTACAACTAATGCACACTCGTCGTTCCGTAGCACACATGGGCTATAACAGTTTTAACAACAAATCACCAATTTAAGGAGAAGGGAAAGACACACTGAAAAAGAATGGCCAAGAGCTCTGAGATTGCTGGGCTGAAAATACTTTGGTCGGAGACCAGGGAAAGACAAAGAAATCGAGAGACCATCAAGTTGTCAATGTTCTGGTTGTAAAACCAATGAAAGACGTATCCTTTCGAGTCATGAGCCCAGTTGTAGACACTTCATCAGAATTAAGATTAAATCAATGGTACCCAGGGTTCTGGTAGCTAGATGAGATTGCCTGATATTGGATAAAAAGACCAAATGCTTGATAGAGGCTAACAGGTTAATTACTTAAAGGACAATTACGCTTATGGTTTATTGTTAAAAGAACAATTGTATAAACTGCATGATTTGCATTGAGAAAAGTCTAATTTTATTTTTATGCGATGTTTAAGAATTTGACCCGCTTGCGCAGTGCTGAACTGTAAATAATATTTTTTTGTTAGTAAAGTTTTTTTTGCTTCAACAAACTGCCTCCGCTTGTCACCACCGCGCCATCACACAACTTCCACCTGCATCCTCTTACATATACGGTATACTTTTAGTTGTCTTTTTCCCTGACTTCGTGTGACTTTGTGCTTTCAGTTATTGTGCTCTGTTTAGATCATTCAAGTTACGAAAGAGCTTTAAAAAGTAGATGAAAGTTCCCAGGGACTGTCCGAGTTTTTATTGACTCACCAATTTAGAGATGACCGCAGGCCGATGTTCTTTGTGCCATGTTCCCATATCTTCTTATTTAATCTGCTCTTATCCAGGTAGGTGCACTAGCAAATAATGTGCTATAGTTTATGGTCAGGGGTCAGTGTCTGTCGCCCCTATACAGGGTTATGTAATGTAACAGTAAAATCAATGACACTTTGGTCATCACAGTGTGATACATAAGCAGCAGCTATTGATCACATTTACACTTTTGTCATCACAATGTACTACATAAGCAGCAGCAGCTATTGATCATATTCACACTTTTATTTTAAACAAAAAGTTTCTAAAAGTAATTTTAAGTTTTCTGGAGATTTCCAACAAAAATGAGATGTTGTACTGATCCATAACATGGCACCCATAGACTGCTATGAACCCATATTACACCTCTGCGCACTTCCAATTTTACATGATGCACATAGTTTTTTCCTCATTTATTCTTTATGCTGTAATACAGCAGCAGCATATGCCCACTGGATCATACTGTGGACTCGCACTGAAGTCCAAAAATGGAGGTCACCAGACATCTATTCTTCTTATAGGTGAGTGTCCCAGAAGTGAGTGCTGTATCTGTCAGGGATCAAACCCGCGACCTCCTGTGCTCCAGTTAGTAGTTCTCACTACTGAGCTATCCAGCCTGTGGACAGTTCCCTTGCATGACTCTCAGCTGTGTTTCCTGATCCAGCTTACCTAGTTCCTGCCTCCTTGCTGTGTTTCCTGATCCAGCTTACCTAGTTCCTGCCTCCTTGTCCTGACCCTGCCCTGGTCTTGATTGAACTTCCTATAAAAGACTGGCCTTGCCACTCCCTCAGTGCAGGATTATTCTGCTCCACAGCACCGTTTGATCAAGCTCCACTTGCTTGTTCCTTCGCTATTTTTACAAGACCTCCTTACCGACTTCTGGCTTCCCTTTTGACTACGCTACTCGCTTCATCCATCTGTATTGTTAATCAAGACCTCCCATTGCTGACTCCTGGCTCTTCCTTGACTACTCTCCTGACCTGCAGCTATTACACCTGAGGCTCCAACCCAGTGCCTGAAACCGCTACAGTATCTATTAACCATTTACGACATACCCTGTGGATATGCTATAAATAGGAATACCCTTTCAGCTAATGTGTGGTAAGAAAGTGCGCAATCTAAGTTTCACCTGAATGCCCTCCAAATAATATTACCTTTGCCCTGCAGGAACCACAACAGGGTAAATGCCTGGCTAATCGAATTTTCCTTCACCAAAATCAACTTGGTACGTGGAGGGTGGGGGCTAATCATTGTAGTGGCTCCAAACTGAGAAGAAAGGTCTGTGATGAGACAACTCTTTTAAAGAGTTTCAACTATGCTCTGATTGGAACTTGAAATTTCGGCGGAAAATAGAAGACATGTTTTCAGCTTGTCTGTTTGTAACAGGACTTTGGAAATTGAGTTTGTTAGAAAAACTCTGGTCACGTGAACCACCACTTTTTAACATTAATATTCTGTTACTTCCCACTTGTAGGAGTTGTGTTCCATACTGGTATGGCACCCACATACTAACATATTTTGGACCATCTGCTATCCAAGCTAATTAGAGATGAGCGAGCGTACTTGTCCGAGCTTGATACTCGTTCGAGTATTAGGGTGTTCGAGATGCTCGTTACTTGAGAACAGCACAACGCAATGTTCGAGTTACTTTCACTTTCATCTCTGAGACATTTGCGCGCTTTTCTGGCCAATAGAAAGACATGGAAGGCATTACAACTTCCTCCTGTGATGTTCCAGCCCTATACCACCCCCCTGCAGTGAGTGGCTGGGGAGATCAGGTGACACCCGAGTATTAAAATCTGCCACGCCCACGGCTCGCCACAGATGCATTCTGACAGAGATCAGGGACAGTGCTGCTGATGCTGCTGCTGCTGCTATAGGGAGAGCGTTAGGAGTTATTTTAGGCTTGAAGAACCCCAACGGTCCTTCTTAGGGCCACATCTGACCGTGTGCAGCACTGTTGAGGCTGCTTTTAGCAGTGTTGCACAATTTTTTTTTTTTGTATATCGGGTGTGCAGAGCATTGCGTCCTCAGTCTGCAGTCATTGTACAGAGTATAGGGCCAGTACTGGTGAGGCAGGGAAAGAGATATACAGGCTATATAGGCAGTGGGCTTTTTCAAAAAAATTAGGGAAAAATACTATATTTGGGCTGCCTGTGACCGTGTACAGTTTACTGCGTGTCTGCTGGGGGTAGTAGTCCTAATTAATACGCAGCTAAGCGTTACAGCAGGCTTGCGCAAAATTGTTTCCTGGCTCTGCTGTCTCCGTTACATCACCGCCGTCATCCCGGCAGAGGGAAACAGTATACATAATATTATACGCTGCCTACAGTATCTGTCTGCTGGGGGTAGTAGTCCTAATTAGTATGCAGCTAAGCGTTACAGCAGGCTTGCACAAAATTGTTTCCTGGCTCTGCTGTCTCCGTTACATCACCGCCATCATCCCGGTAGAGGGAAACAGTATACATAATATTATACGCTGCCTACAGTATCTGTCTGCTGGGGGTAGTAGTCCTAATTAGTATGCAGCTAAGCGTTACAGCAGGCTTGCGCAAAATTGTTTCCTGGATCTGCTGTCTCCGTTACATCACCGCCGTCATCCCCGCAGAGGGAAACAGTATACATAATATTATACGCTGCCTACAGTATCTGTCTGCTGGGGGTAGTAGTCCTAATTAATACGCAGCTAAGCGTTACAGCAGGCTTGCGCAAAATTGTTTCCTGGCTCTGCTGTCTCCGTTACATCACCGCCGTCATCCCAGCAGAGGGAAACACTATACATAATATTATACGCTGCCTACAGTATCTGTCTGCTGTATCAGCTCAGCATTTAAAAAAAAAAAAGCAAAATACTTAAGGCCTACTACTGGCCTTTGGCCACTTGACTGCTTCTGCGCTGTGAATTCCACTAGCTCAGTCATACGCACTTACGTCTCACTACAGGCGTGCGCAAAATTGTTTCCTGCCTCTGCTTCTGCATTCCGTAAGGGAAGTCAGCCTCCAACCACAGGCCAATAAGCGGCACATTTAATTACAGCGTTCTGTTTCTGCTCTACTTGTAATACACCATGCTGAGGGGTAGGGGTAGGCCTAGAGGACGTGGACGCGGGCGAGGACGCGGAGGCCCAAGTCAGGGTGTGGCCACAGGCCGAGCTCCTGATCCAGGTCTATCGCAGCCGACTGCTGCAGGATTAGGAGAGAGACACGTTTCTGGCGTCCCCAGAATCATCTCACAATTAATGGGTCCACGCGGTAGACCTTTATTAGAAAATGAGCAGTGTGAGCAGGTCCTGTCATGGATGGCAGAAAGTGCATCCAGCAATCTATCGACCCCCCAGAATTCTACGCCGTCCACTGCTGCAACTCTGAATCCTCTGGCTGCTGCTACTCCTTCCTTCCAGCCTCCTCACTCCATTACAATGACACATTCTGAGGAGCAGGCAGACTCCCAGGAACTGTTCTCGGGCCCCTGCCCAGAATGGGCAGCAATGGTTCCTCTCCCACCGGAGGAGTTTGTCGTGACCGATGCCCAACCTTTGGAAAGTTCCCGGGGTCCGGGGGATGAGGCTGGGGACTTCCGGCAACTGTCTCAAGAGCTTTCAGTGGGTGAGGAGGACGATGAGGATGAGACACAGTTGTCTATCACTCAGGTAGTAGTAATAGCAGTAAGTCCGAGGGAGGAGCGCACAGAGGATTCGGAGGAAGAGCAGCTGGACGATGAGGTGACTGACCCCACCTGGTTTGCTACGCCTACTGAGGACAGGTCTTCAGAGGGGGAGGCAAATGCAGCAGCAGGGCAGGTTGGAAGAGACAGTGCAGTGGCCAGGGGTAGAGGCAGGGCCAGACCGAATAATCCACCAACTGTTTCCCAAAGCGCCCCCTCGCGCCATGCCACCCTGCAGAGACCGGGGTGCTCAAAGGTCTAGCAGTTTTTCACTGAGAGTGCAGACGACCGACGAACTGTGGTGTGCAAGGTTTGTCGCGCCAAGATCAGCCGTGGAGCCACCACCACCAGCCTCACCACCACCAGCATGCGCAGACATATGATGGCCAAGCACCCCACAAGGTGGGACGAAGGCCGTTCACCGCCTCCGGTTTGCACCACTGCCTCTGCCCCTGTGCCCCAACCTGCCACTGAGATCCAACCCCCCTCTCAGGACACAGGCGCTACCGTCTCCCGGCCTGCACCCACACCCTCACCTCCGCTGTCCTCGGCCCCATCCAGCAATGTCTCTCAGCGCACCATCCAGCCGTCACTAGCACAAGTGTTTGAGTGCAAGTGCAAGTACGCAGCCACGCACCCGCACGCTCAAGCATTAAACGTGCACATAGCCAAATTGATCAGCCTGGAGATGCTGCCGTATAGGCTTGTGGAAACGGAGGCTTTCAAAAACATGATGGCGGTGGCGGCCCCGCGCTACTCAGTTCCCAGTCGCCACTACTTTTCCCGATGTGCCTTCCCAGCCCTGCACGACCACGTCTCCCGCAACATTGTACGCGCCCTCACCAACGCGGTTACTGCCAAGGTCCAATTAACAACGGACACGTGGACAAGCACAGGCGGGCAGGGGCACTATATCTCCCTGACGGCACATTGGGTGAATTTAGTGGAGGCTGGGACTGAGTCAGAGCCTGGGACCGCTCACGTCCTACCCACCACCAGAATTGCGGGCCCCAGCTCGGTGCTGGTATCTGCGGCGGTGTATGCTTCCTCCACTAAACCACCCTCCTCCTCCTCCTACGCAACCTCTGTCTCGCAATCAAGATGTGTCAGCAGCAGCACGTCGCCAGCAGTCGGTGTCGCGCGGCGTGGCAGCACAGCGGTGGCCAAGCGTCAGCAGGCCGTGCTGAAACTACTCAGCTTAGGAGAGAAGAGGCACACGGCCTACGAACTGCTGCAGGGTCTGACAGAGCAGACCGACCACTGGCTTGCGCCGCTGAGCCTCCAACCGGGCATGGTCGTGTGTGACAACGGCCGTAACCTGGTGGCGGCTCTGCAGCTCGGCAGCCTCACGCACGTGCCATGCCTGGCCCACGTCTTTAATTTGGTGGTTCAGCGCTTACTGAAAAGCTACCCACGCTTGTCAGACCTGCTCGGAAAGGTGCGCCGGCTCAGTGCACATTTCCGCAAGTCCAAGACGGACGCTGCCACCCTGCAACATCGGTTTAATCTGCCAGTGCACCGACTGCTGTGCGACGTGCCCACACGGTGGAACTCTACGCTCCACATGTTGGCCAGGCTCTATGAGCAGCGTAGAGCTATAGTGGAATACCAACTCCAACATGGGCGGCGTAGTGGGAGTCAGCCTCCTCAATTCTTTACAGAAGAGTGGGCATGGTTGGCAGACATCTGCCAGGTCCTTGGAAACTTTTAGGAGTCTACCCAGATGGTGAGCGGCGATGCTGCAATCATTAGCATCACCATTCCTCTGCTATGCCTCTTGAGAAGTTCCCTGCAAAGCATAAAGGCAGACGCTTTGCGCTCGGAAACGGAGGCGGGGGAAGACAGTATGTCGCTGGATAGTCAGAGCATCCTCATGTCTATATCTCAGCGCGTTGAGGAGGAGGAGGAGGAGGGGGAGGAGCATGAGGAGGATTGGGAAGAGACAGCTTGGCCCACTGCTGAGGGTACCCATGCTGCTTGCCTGTCATCCTTTCAGCGTGTATGGCCTGAGGAGGAGGAGGATCCTGAAAATGATCTTCCTAGTGAGGACAGCCATGTGTTGCGTACAGGTACCCTGGCACGCATGGCTGACTTCATGTTAGGATGCCTTTCTCGTGACCCTCGCGTTACACGCATTCTGGCCACTACGGATTACTGGGTATACACACTGCTCGACCCACGGTATAAGGAGAACCTTTCCACTCTCATTCCCGAAGAGGAAAGGGGTTCGAGAGTGATGCTATACCACAGGACCCTGGCGGACAAGCTGATGGTAAATTTCCCATCCGACAGCGCTAGTGGCAGAAGGTGCAGTACCGAGGGCCAGGTAGCAGGGGAGGCGCGGAGATCAGGCAGCATGTACAGCACAGGCAGGGGAAAACTCTCCAAGGACTTTGACAGCTTTATGGCTCCCCAGCAACCGACAGTGCCGACAGGCTTACAATCATAAAGATGATCAAAGCCTGAATTTCCCCAGAGTTCTCTTCTCCACCAGCGGACAGCAGCGATACCTAAACAATACGTAGGCTGCACCCCCGGATGGAAGCATCGTTCTCTATCACCATAAAAAACGGGGACCTTTTAGCTTCATCAATCTGGACATTATATTCATCCTCCTCCTCCTGCTCCTCCTCCTGAAACCTCACGTAATCACGCCGAACGGGCAATTTTTCTTAGGCCCATAAGTCTCAGTCATATAACTTTTGTAAACAATGTTTATACGTTTCAATTCTCAATTCAATAAAGTGTTGAAACTTGCACCTGAACCAATTTTTATTTTAACTGGGCTGCCTAAAGGCCTAGTTACCAATTAAGCCACATTAGCCAAAACGATTAATGGGTTTCACCTGCCCTCTTGGTTGTGCATGGGCAATTTTTCTGAGGTACATTTGTGCTGTTGGTACACCAATTATTTTGGGCCCTCGCCTACATTGTAATCCTAGTAATTTTTAGCCCACCTGCATTAAAGCTGATGTTACCTCAGCTGTGCTGGGCACTGCAATGGGATATATTTATGTACCGCCGGTGGCTTCCTGGGACCCACCCATGCTGTCGGTCCACACGGAGTTGTAACTGCATGTGTCCACTTCTAAAGAACCCTAGTCTGACTGGGGCATGCAATGTGGGCCGAAGCCCACCTGCATTAAACCTAACATTACCTCAGCTGTGCTGGGCACTGCAATGGGATATATTTATGTACCGCCGGTGGGTTCCAGGGAGCCACCCATGCTGTTGGTCTACACGGAGTTGTAACTGCATGTGTCCACTTCTAAAGAACCCCAGTCTGACTGGGGCATGCAGTGTGGGCCGAAGCCCACCTGCATTAAAGCTGACGTTACCTCAGCTGTGCTGGGCACTGCAGTGGGATTTATTTATGTACCGCTGGTGGCTTCCTGGGACCCACCCATGCTGTCGGTCTACATGGAGTTGTAATTGCATGTGTCCACTTCTAAAGAACCCCAGTCTGACTGGGGCATGCAATGTGGGCCGAAGCCCACCTGCATTAAACCTAACGTTACCTCAGCTGTGCTGGGCACTGCAATGGGATATATTTATGTACCGCCGGTGGGTTCCAGGGAGCCACCCATGCTGTCGGTCCACACGGAGTTGTAACTGCATGTGTCCACTTCTAAAGAACCCCAGTCTGACTGGGGCATGCAGTGTGGGCCGAAGCCCACCTGCATTAAAGCTGACAGTACCTCAGCTGTGCTGGGCACTGCAATGGGATATATTTATGTACCGCCGGTGGGTTCCAGGGAGCCACCCATGCTGTCGGTCCACACGGAGTTGTAACTGCATGTGTCCACTTCTAAAGAACCCCAGTCTGACTGGGGCATGCAGTGTGGGCCGAAGCCCACCTGCATTAAAGCTGACGTTACCTCAGCTGTGCTGGGCACTGCAATGGGATACATTTATGTACAGCCGGTGGGTTCCAGGGAGCCACCCATGCTCTGGGTGCACACGGAATTCCCATTGCAGAGTTGTACCTGCCTGTGACTATTTATAAAAAACCCCGGTCTGACTGGGGCATGCAGACACCTTGACAGAATGAATAGTGTGTGGCACATGGGTTCCCCATTGCTATGCCCACGTGTGCAGCTCCTGATGGAGGTGGCACAGGATTGGATTTCTCATTGCTTCTGTACAGCATTATGGGCTATCGCTCCGCCCCTTTTAAAGAGGGTCGCTGCCTGGCCGTGCCAAACCTCTGCAGTCTGTGCCTGCGGTTCCTCCTCATGGCAGACGCACTTATAAATAGACATGAGGGTGGTGGGGCTATGAGGCCAGCGTGTGGCATGAGGGCAGCTGAAGGCTGCGCAGGGACACTTTGGTGTGCGCTGTGGACACTGGGTCGTGTGGGGGGGTTGGGCAGCATGTAACCCAGGAGAAGTGGCAGCGGAGTGTCATGCAGGCAGTGATTGTGCTTTGTTGGAGGTAGTGTGGTGCTTAGCTAAGGTATGCCTTGCTAATGAGGGTTTTTCAGAAGTAAAAGTTGTTGGGAGGGGGGGGGGACCCACTCTTGCCGGTATTGTGGCTTAATAGTGGGACCTGGGAACTTGAGATGCAGCCCAACATGTAGCCCCTCGCCTGCCCTATCCGTTGCTGTGTCGTTCCCATCACTTTCTTGAATTGCCCAGATTTTCACAAATGCAAACCTTAGCGAGCATCGGCGATATACAAAAATGTTCGAGTCGCCCATTGACTTCAATGGGGTTCATTACTCGAAACGAACCCTCGAGCATCGCGAAAATTTCGTCTCGAGTAACGAGCACCCGAGCATTTTGGTGCTCGCTCATCTCTAAAGCTAATCCATGCACAACACACAACCTCATTATCAGGCTCTGAGGACATGTTCCTTGATGTTTCTTCACGCTTAGGCCTCGTTCACACAGGCGACAAAGTCGCGAGATTTTGTAGCGTTGCTACAATGCTACAAATTGGGTGTATGAGAAGCCAATGCTTTCGTATGGGTTACTTCACACATGCGATATTGTGTAACATGCGACAATCAGACACAAAAACCTCACGGATCCCGCTATATGCATGCAACTTAGTAGCACCACATGCGACTTTGTAGCCTTACAAAGTCGCGGCGATATCGCACGGACCAGCGATGCAATATTGCTGTGATTTTCTCGCAACGATGCCATGTCGCCCGTGTGAACGAGGCCTTAGGTGTATGATTCTGTGAGAAAATGATACATGGAGTGTAAAGTTATAGAAGATAGTCACAATAAATCAGATCAGTAAGCAAAGAGTCACTAATACCGGTATATACTCATTCCACATGGATCATCCGTAAACCGTCTTTTATTTAACTAATGCGCGAGTCCACCATAATTAGAGTTTCCTTCTTCATATGTCTTCTGCCTTTTGCATGGAGATTATTGATGGTCTTGTCAGCTAAGAAAGAACAACTACCTCTTACATAAAGTAAATGAGTCCAGCCTCGGCTTAACGAGCACTGCTTAAAGGTGTGCATTCATAGCCCAATGTCTGAAGGCGTAATCCCAGAAAGAGAACTGTAATGAAAGTGTACTTCCAGTATATGGGTCAACTGCTGTAATTATGTGAGCCCACTTATCCTATACATAGGAAATTGTTGCAAAAAAAGGGACATTACAAGCTGACAGAGAAGGTCATGTTCACTACACTAATTATAGACACTGGGAGAAAAATACTCTATTCAAACCATCCTAATTGCAGCTTCTAGGACGATTTTATCACCTGCGCAGGTTAATTATGTGTTGGAGTAGGAGACTTGCAGACACAGTTGGCTGATTTTATTGTAATGTGTGATGTCTGTTCAACAAATGTGATACAAAGTGTAAGAAAAACCTGAAGCATCTAGTAGATGTTGACGTCACAAAGTCTGTCTAAACTTAGCCCTTACTCTTGAGTTCACGTACGTCAACCTCATCACATGCACTAGATGGTTAGAAATACAAGAGTGACTGTCATAGGAGTATTTGGCAGTCTACCATATTGTATGATACTGAAAAGTAGATTCCGTGGCAGCATAAATAGATGCACTAAAAGTTCAAAAAAAATTTCCTCCATAAGGATAGCTACTATGTTTTAACCTATCACTAGGTCTTTTTCAAGCATATTGTATGATACTGTTACTGTCAACTTAACCCTTTCCAATCCAGTTTGTATCCTGGTTTTCCTTGGGGGCTTACTCTTTTTCTGCCATTATACAATGGCGCTATATACTGGCTAAAGACAGTACTGCATGAGGTGACACGTTGGATAGGCTGCGACAGCAGAGGGACTGGCAATATACAGTAAGAGAACCCTGACGGACGTCTTCCAACATCGGAGCTGTACAGCCTTAAATCATAATGTCTTCAGACGTCAGACAATGGATTGGAAAGGGTTAAGGGTTTTTTTTTTCCACCAATTAAAAAGAAATCTATCACTAACTTTTATGGCCCTAAAGCACCACCACTGCCTCTTACTGTGGTTTTTAACACTCTAAAGGTGTCCCTATCTGCATTATCAGTAACTGTATAAGGGGCTCACCTAAAGGGTTAAACTGCTGCTATGGCAACGGACTGGGAGATGCCCAAATTGCAATGTGCTCTAAAATTGGCGACAAGTTCCAGCATAGTAGAACGTATCATGAGAAGAGGACGAGTGGTGATTGGCTGAGGATAATTTTTGTTGCACCATTAAGAAGATCCGGCCTGCACTGAGGAGAGCCCCGCAGCGTCCAGAGAGGTAAAGAAAATGTATTTTCCCTATCCATGGCCGCAGGCACGCATGGATACCATTGCAGGAGTCAGCAGCGGTATCTGTGTGTGCAAATGGACATGAGGCCAAAGAGTGATAGGAGTGGCAGCTGGAGTCTTGTGCATGAGAAGACTAATAGCCTGCAGTAGTCATTTGGAAAGTGCTGTGTGTGCTGCACAGAAGGGCTTGATGTTACTGGCTGCTGGAGCCAGAAAGGTGGACTGTGCACGATTGCAGGCACAGAACAGATAGTAAAGGAGTCAGCCCTAGAGATGAGCGAGCATGCTCGATAAGGGCAGTTACTCGAGAGAGCATCGCTTTTTTCGAGTAACTGCTGGCTCGTCCGTGAAAATTCGGGGGGCCGTGGGGGGTTGCTGAGGGGATTGGGGGGGGGGGAGAGAGAGAGATCTCTCTCACTCACACTCCCCCCCCCCCCCCCCCGCACCCACCCCACCCCCCGAAATTTCACGGACGAGCCAGCAGTTACTCGAAAAAAGCGATGCTCTCTTGAGTAACTGCCCTTACCGAGCATGCTCGTTCGTCTCTAGTCAGCAAAAGAGACCCTGGTCACCATGATGCAAAACCAGAGTCTGCCTGACTGGAGATCACTGACTGATACAGTGAGAAGACTGAGCAAAGAAACCACAGTAGAGTCACTCTCCTGACCCAAGAGAAGTTTGGGTTGGTGGTAGTAGTGACTCCTGTGTGATTGAACCGTACGTTAGGCCAGCCTCAATACAGATGCAAGAGGCATACACGAGAAAAGGGACTGTTTGTTAACAATTAAGCCTGCTATTATGGACACTGGATCTTGCGCAAGTTTCAGGTGCTCCAACCAGGCTCATGGACTGTATTCTTCAAAGGAACATTGCAGAAGTACACCATGTAGTATTATTAACCTTTGAAGGTTGAAGGAACTGTGTGTTACATTACTCAACCTTTGAAAAAACTGTATTACATTAATCATCTGTACAGCATCTTCATTACTATTTTCCTGTCATTGTTGTTCGCTGATGTTGTACCTAAAACATTAGCATCCTATGAGTTAGTTAGCCATAGCTAGCATTAGGAAAGCCCATGGTAAAAGATAATTGCTTATTTGTTACACCATTAGTCCCTTTCATTACTCTGTTCTTAAATAATTATTCCTATTTTTGTAACTCCTTGTTATGCATTGTATCCAGGGTCTGCATCCCAATATCACTACCCGCAAACGCAATATGTAAAAAGTTGTTTCCCTGCATATGCACAATGCAAATTACTTTCAGGAGTCACGGGGGTCGTACTGCTCAGATGAAAGGTCACGGTGACCATTCTCTAAACATGCCCACTCTGGATTGATTGATGCCCCTGAGGTTGGAACACGTCATCTCACGGCAGCTCTGTGGCATCCAGCATACGTGCAGTGCCAAAATGAAACCTAGGCTGCTAGTACAGCTCACTTCACTGCACATGTGCTGCATCTCCTCATTGTTCTCCTAGGCATTTCATAGCTGTGTACTATAATCACCACATAGTCAAATGCTGCAATGAATTGACCTCGCCAACTAGTTACACTCTGATGATGTTCAGCCTTTTGTCACATATTATGCATACAGCCTTATCTACCATCATCATGTACTTTTAGTATCCTGGTTCGATAGAAATACAGAACACAGCAAACAAAACCAAAGGCATAAGATTCAAAGACATGAAAGGGTTACTCTGAGTATACCTAATTTTGTGTGCTCAGTCTTTTCTTAAATTTTACAGGCTTGCCTCAAGAAGAGAACACTGGTCCAAATGCCATACATAGACATAGATCAAACTACTAACAACCACTTGTATGTCAAATTTGTGTGTGTGTCACATGCAGAGCCAGACCTCCAATAAATGACACCTCACACATGCCCACATACATAGCTGGCAGTACATATTGCCCAACAACATTGAAGAATAGTCCTTCCCCACTACCTTCACATCTCCTGAACGTGATATCATGTAATCTCAAGTGCTAATGCTGCCAACACCAGTCCAGCCTCCATCTAATCGACAACCGTTGTCCAGTGTTGAAACAAACTGTCGCTGTCGTGCAAACATGTCACCGCACAGGGTTCAACGCCACCGTGAACCTAATGCAGCTTACATGACACAGCAGCAAGCCACGATTTCACCTCAGCCACCTGCTGAAGTTCGTGAAACATGTGCAACTCATATGCGAAAGCTATAAGCGAAGATGTCTCCTCAGCGAGCTGCTGAAGTTTGTAAATCAGGTGCAGTTCATATGCGAAAGCTACGGAACAGAGCTGTGTGTGTGTGACGTGCATGTAGCAGAGCTGTGTGGTGCATTGTGCCACCAGAAACACTGGTACAATAATTTCCTAATAATTACTAGCAGAAGTATATAGAGATCATACAGAGGAGAACAGACAGCCTCTCTGTTTATCATGCTGTCATGCAACATTACATTTCTCATGCTTGGCCAACCAAGCTAAGTGTCCTCATGCTGTACATTATGCCCTTCTGTCCTGCCCTATGGGGCCAAACTTTCTGATGATCAGTGGGATCCCAGCAGTCAGACCCCACTGTTCAGACACTTGTAGACAGAGATTAAGTTTAAATCTTGGAACAATTTCCTTAAGGGCCCATTCACATGCGAGTTGCATCCAAGTATCTCTGGCACAATTCGGAATGGATAGCACATGAGCACATAAACGGCCATGTGCTGCTCGAATACCTACCGACAAAGGATACTGCATGTCCGATTCTGGTCCGTGTGAAAAATTGCCCATTTGAATAGCCTAACTCATTATAATGCTCCATATGATGTCTACTAAAAATACGGACAGCACACAGACGGGATATACGCCCTTATGAATGGACACTAAGCAGTCAGTTCTTGCAGGCTATTCTCATTAATAGATTTCCCTTTTTGCATTAATCCTGACAGATTATTTATAAATAGAGATGAGCGAACGTACTCGTCCGAGCTTGATACTCGTTCGAGTATTAGCGTGTTCGAGATGCTCGTTACGAGTAACGAGTACCACGCGATGTTCGGGTTACTTTCACTTTCATCTCTGAGACGTTAGCGCGCTTTTCTGGCCAATTGAAAGACAGGGAAGGCATTACAACTTCCCCCTGCGACGTTCAAGCCCTATACCACCCCCCTGCAGTGAGTGGCTGGGGAGATCAGGTGTCACCCGAGTATAAAAATCGGCCCCTCCCGCGGCTCGCCTCAGATGCGTTGTGAGATAGCTGAGGGACAGTGGTATCGTGTTGGAGCTGCTGTAGGGAGAGTGTTAGGAGTTAGTGTAGGCTTCAAGAACCCCAACGGTCCTTCTTAGGGCCACATCTAACCGTGTGCAGTAGTGTGGAGGCTGCTTTTAGCAGTGTTGCACATTTTTTTTTTTTTGGTATATCGGCCGTGCAGAGCATTGCGCCCTGCAGTAATAGTCCAGGGACAGAAGTGTGGAGGCAGGGAGAGCGTTAGGAGTTATTGTAGGCTTCAAGAACCCCAACGGTCCTTCTTAGGGCCACATCTAACCGTGTGCAGTACTGTGGAGGCTGCTTTTAGCAGTGTTGCACTTTTTTTTTTTTTGGTATATCGGCCGTGCAGAGCATTGCGCCCTGCAGTAATACTCCAGGGACAGAATTGTGTAAGCAGGGCCAGAAGACATATATTATAGATTGAATATACGCAGTGGTCCTTTTGAAAAAAATATTGAAAAAAAATCTATTTGGCCTGCCTGTCACTGTGCTCAGTGTTCTGGGTCCGTGTCTGCTGGGGGTAGTATTTCTCCAAATAAATACGCAGCCAGCAAAGTGTTACAGCAGGCTCGCGCCAAATTATTTCCTGGCTCTGAAATCACCGGTCTGTTGCAGTTAATAACAGTGCAACACTGCAGTTCCGTGACACACACATCAGGGACAGAATTGTGTAGGCAGGGCCAGAAGACATATATTATTGATTGAATATACGCAGTGGTCCTTTTGAAAAAAATATTGGAAAAAAATCTATTTGGCCTGCCTGTCACTGTGCTCAGTGTTCTAGGTCCGTGTCTGCTGGGGGTAGTATTTCTCCAAATAAATACGCAGCCAGCTAAGTGTTACAGCAGGCTTGCGCCAAATTATTTCCTGGGGTTCCGTAAAGGAAGTCAGCCTCCAACCACAGGCCAATAAGCGGCACATTTAATTACAGCGTTGTGTTTCTGCATTCCTGGTAATACAGCATGCTGAGGGGTAGGGGTAGGCCTAGAGGACGTGGGCGCGGCCGAGGACGCGGAGGCCCTAGTCCGGGTGTGGGCACAGGCCGAGCTCCTGATCCAGGTGTATCGCAGCCGACTGCTGCGGGATTAGGAGAGAGGCACGTTTCTGGCGTCCCCACATTCATAGCACATTTAATGGGTCCACGCGGTAGACCTTTATTAGAAAATGAGCAGTGTGAGCAGGTCCTGTCGTGGATGGCAGAAAGTGCTTCCAGCAACCTATCGTCCACCCAGAGTTCTGCGCCGTCCACTGCTGCAACTCAGAATCCTCTGGCTGCTGCTCCTCCTTCCTCCCAGCCTCCTCACTCCATGAAAATTAGACATTCTGAGGAGCGGGCAGACTCCCAGGAACTGTTCTCGGGCCCCTGCTCAGATTGGGCAGCAGTGGTTCCTCTCCCACCAGAGGAATTTATCGTGACTGATGCCCAACCTTTGCAAAGTTCCCGGGGTCCGGGGGATGAGGCTGGGGACTTCCGGCAACTGTCTCAAGACCTTTCAGTGGGTGAGGAGGCAGATGACGATGAGACACAGTTGTCTATCAGTGAGGTAGTAGTAAGGGCATTAAGTCTGAGGGAGGAGCGCACCGAGGATTCTGAGGAAGAGCAGCAGGACAATGAGGTGACTGACCCCACCTGGTTTGCTACGCCTACTGAGGACAGGTCTTCAGAGGGGGAGGCAAGGGCAGCAGCAGGGCAGGTTGCAAGAGGCAGTGCGGTGGCCAGGGGTAGAGGCAGGGCCAGACCGAATAATCCACCAACTGTTTCCCAAAGCGCCCCCTCGCCCATGCCACCCTGCAGAGGCCGAGCTGCTCAAAGGTCTGGCAGTTTTTCACTGAGAGTGCAGACGACCGACGAACAGTGGTGTGCAACCTTTGTCGCGCCAAGATCAGCCGGGGAGCCACCACCACCAGCCTCACCACCATGCGCAGACATATGATGGCCAAGCACCCCACAAGGTGGGACGAAGGCCGTTCACCGCCTCCGGTTTGCACCGCTGCCTCTCCCCCTGTGCCCCAACCTGCCACTGAAATCCAAGCCCGCTCTGAGGACACAGGCACTACCGTCTCCTGGCCTGCACCCACACCCTCACCTCCGCTGTCCTCGGCCCCATCCAGCAATGTCTGTCAGCGCAGCGTCCAGCCGTCACTAGCGCAAGTGTTTGAGCGCAAGCGCAAGTACGCCGCCACGCACCCGCACGCTCAAGCGTTAAACGTGCACGTAGCCAAATTTATCAGCCTGGAGATGCTGCCGTATAGGGTTGTGGAAACGGAGTCCTTCAAAAGTATGATGGCGGCCCCGCGCTACTCAGTTCCCAGTCGCCACTACTTTTCCCGATGTGCCGTCCCAGCCCTGCACGACCACGTCTCCCGCAACATTGTACGCGCCCTCACCAACGCGGTTACTGCCAAGGTCCACTTAACAACGGACACGTGGACAAGCACAGGCGGGCAGGGCCACTACATCTCCCTGACGGCACATTGGGTGAATTTAGTGGAGGCTGGGACAGAGTCAGAGCCTGAGACCGCTCACTTCCTACCCACCCCCAGAATTGCGGGCCACAGCTCGGTGGTGGTATCTGCGGCGGTGTATGCTTCCTCCACTAAACCACCCTCCTCCTCCTCCTCCTCCTCCAACGCAACCTCTGTCTCGCAATCAAGATGTGTCAGCAGCAGCAGCACGTCGCCAGCAGTCGGTGTCGCGCGGCGTGGCAGCACAGCGGTGGGCAAGCGTCAGCAGGCCGTGCTGAAGCTACTCAGCTTAGGAGAGAAGAGGCACACGGCCCACGAACTGCTGCAGGGTCTGACAGAGCAGACTGACCACTGACTTGCACCGCTGAGCCTCCAACCGGGCATGGTCGTGTGTGACAACGGCCGTAACCTGGTGGCGGCTCTGCAGCTCGGCAGCCTCACGCACGTGCCATGCCTGGCCCACGTCTTTAATTTGGTGGTTCAGCGCTTTCTGAAAAGCTACCCACGCTTGTCAGACCTGCTCGGAAAGGTGCGGCGGCTCTGCGCACATTTCCGCAAGTCCCACACGGACGCTGCCACCCTGCGCACCCTGCAACATCAGTTTAATCTGCCAGTGCACCGACTGCTGTGCGACGTGCCCACACGGTGGAACTCTGCGCTCCACATGTTGGCCAGGCTCTATGAGCAGCGTAGAGCTATAGTGGAATACCAACTCCAACATGGGCGGCGCAGTGGGAGTCAGCCTCCTCAATTATTTTCAGAAGAGTGGGCATGGTTGGCAGACATCTGCCAGGTCCTTGGAAAGTTTGAGGAGTCTACCCAGGTGGTGAGCGGCGATGCTGCAATCATTAGCGCCACCATTCCTCTGCTATGCCTCTTGCGAAGTTCCCTGCAAAGCATAAAGGCAGACGCTTTGCACTCGGAAACAGAGCCGGGGGAAGACAGTATGTCGCTGGATAGTCAGAGCACCCTCCTGTCTATATCTCAGCGTGGTGAGGAGGAGGAGGAGGAGGAGGAAGATGAGGAGGAGGGGGAAGAGACAGCTTGGCCCACTGGTGAGGGTACACATGCTGCTGGGCTGTCATCCTTTCAGTGTGTATGGCCTGAGGAGGAGGAGGAGGAGGAGGATCCTGAAAGTGATCTTCCTAGTGAGGACAGCCATGTTTTGCGTACAGGTACCCTGGCACACATGGCTGACTTCATGTTGGGATGCCTTTCTCGTGACCCTCGTGTTACACGCATTCTGGTCACTACGGATTACTGGGTGTACACACTGCTCGACCCATGGTATAAGGAGAACCTTTCCACTCTCATACCCGAAGAGGAAAGGGGTTCGAGAGTGTTGCTATACCACAGGACCCTGGCGGACAAACTGATGGTAAAATTCCCATACGACAGCGCTAGTGGCCGAAGGCGCAGTTCCGAGGGCCAGGTAGCAGGGGAGGCGCGGAGATCAGGCAGCATGTACAGCACAGGCAGGGCAACACTCTTTAAGGCCCTTGACTGCTTTATGGCTCCCCAGCAAGACTGTGTCACCGCTCCCCAGTCACAGCTGAGTCGGCGGGAGCACTGTAAAAGGATGGTGAGGGAGTACGTAGCCGATCGCACGACCGTCCTCCGTGACGCCTCTGCCCCCTACAACAACTGGGTGTCGAAGCTGGACACGTGGCCTGAACTCGCGCTGTATGCCCTGGAGGTGCTTGCTTGTCCTGCGGCTAGTGTCTTGTCAGAGAGGGTGTTTAGTGCGGCTGGGGGAATCATCACAGATAAGCGTACCCGCCTGTCAACCGACAGTGCCGACAGGCTAACACTCATCAAGATGAACAAAGTCTGGATTTCCTCAGACTTCTCTTCTCCACCAGCGGACAGCAGCGATACGTAAGCAATACGTAGGCTGCACCCGCGGATGGAAGCATCGTTCTGTATCCCCATCAAAAACAGGGACCTTTTCGCTTCATCAATCTGTGTATAATATTCCTCCTCCTCCTCCTGCTCCTCCTCCTGAAACCTCACATAATCACGCCGAACGGGCAATTTTTCTTAGGCCCACAAGGCTCAGTCATATAATTTTTCTAAACAATTTTTATACGTTTCAATGCTCATTAAAGCGTTGAAACTTTCACCTCAACCAATTTTTATTTTAACTGGGCTGCCTTCTGGCCTAGTTACCAATTAAGCCACATTAACCAAAGCGATTAATGGGTTTCACCTGCCCTCTTGGTTGGGCACGGGCAATTTTTCTGAGGTACATTAGTACTGTTGATACAGCAATTTTTGTGGGCCCTCGCCTACAGTGTAATCAAAATAATTTTTAGCCCACCTGCATTACAGCTGACGTTACATCAGCTGTGTTGGGCACTGCAATGGGATATTTTTATGTACCGATGGTGGCTTCCTGGCACCCACCCATGCTGTGGGTCCACAGGGAGTTGTAAATGCATCTGTTTCCACTTCTAAAGAACCCCAGTCTGACTGGGGCATGCAGTGTGGGCCGAAGCCCACCTGCATTAAACATGACAATAGTACCTCAGCTGTGATGGGCAATGCAATGGGATATTTTTATGTACCGCCGGTGGGTTCCAGGGAGCCACCCATGCTGTGGGTCCACAGGGAGTTGTAAATGCATCTGTTTCCACTTCTAAAGAACCCCAGTCTGACTGGGGCATGCAGTGTGGGCCGAAGCCCACCTGCATTAAACATGACATTACTACCTCAGCTGTGTTGGGCAATGCAATGGGATATATTTATGTACCGCCAGTGGCTTCCTGGCACCCACCCATGCTGTGGGTCCACAGGGAGTTGTAAATGCATCTGTTTCCACTTCTAAAGAACCCCAGTCTGACTGGGGCATGCAGTGTGGGCCGAAGCCCACCTGCATTAAGCACGACATTACATCAGCTGTGATGGGCACTGCAATGGGATATATTTATGTACCGCCGGTGGGTTCCAGGGAGCCACCCATGCTGTGGGTGCACACGGAATTCCCATTGCGGAGTTGTACCTGCCTGTGACTATATATAAAAAAACGCGGTCTGACTGGGGCATGCAGACACCTTGACAGAATGAATAGTGTGTGGCACATAGGTTCCCCATTGCTATGCCCACGTGTGCAGCTCCAGATGGAGGTGGCACAGGATTGGATTTCTCATTGCTTCTGTACAGCATTGTGGGCTATTGCCCCGTTCTTTTAAAGAGGGTCGCTGCCTAGCCGTGCCAACCCTCTGCAGTGTATGCCTGCTTTTCCTGTGGCAGACGCACTTATAAATAGACATGAGGGTGGCGTGGCATGAGGGCAGCTGAAGGCTGGGCAGGGACAGTTTGGTGTGCGCTGTGGACACTGGGTCGTGGGGGGTTGGCAGCATGTAACCCAGGAGAAGTGGCAGCGGAGTGTCATGCAGGCAGTGATTGTGCTTTGTTGGAGGTAGTGTGGTGCTTAGCTAAGGTATGCATTGCTAATGAGGGCTTTTCAGATGTAAAAGTTGTTGGGAGGGGGGGGGCACTCTTGCTGCTATTGTGGCTTAATAGTGGGACCTGGGAACTTGAGATGCAGCCCAACATGTAGCCCCTCGCCTGCCCTATCCGTTGCTGTGTCGTTCCCATCACTTTCTTGAATTGCCCTGATTTTCACAAATGAAAACCTTAGCGAGTATCGGCGATAAACAAAAGTGCTCGAGTCGCCCATTGACTTCAATGGGGTTCGTTACTCAAAACGAAGCCTCGAGCATCGCGAAAAATTTGTCTCGAGTAACGAGCACCCGAGCATTTTGGTGCTCGCTCATCTCTATTTATAAACCTTCTAATAATTTCACATTTTTTCTAGAATTTGTTTTACCAGGAAGAGAACATTGAATTTTGCACTTGTCCCAGAGGGCATCAGCCGTTGAATTAACTTGCATAAAGGTCATGTTGAGGTGGAACTTGGACTTGGACCAATATTTCCCAATAATTGTTATTGTCAAACAGTGCAGTTACCTCTACTGAGCGCCTTTTCATTTAACATGAAGTATCATGTACTGCAGGCGTGTCCAACCTATTGGTGTCTCTTGGCCATATTGGAAGAAGAAGAATTGTCTTGGACCACACATCAACCTCCTAGTGACCAAGCTTTTTTTTCGTTTTTCCATTTTCATTTTTTTCTCTTCTCTTTTCAAAAATCGTAACTCCTTTATTTATCCATCGATGTTGCTGTATGAGGGCTTGCTTTTTGCGGGACGAGTTGTATTTTTCAATGGTGCTATTTAATGTACCATATAATGTACTGAAAAAAACATTAAAAAAAACTAAGTGGAGAGAAAAGGGAAAAAAATGAAATTCTCCCATTTTTCGATGCGTCTTGTTTCTACGGCACACAAACTGCAAGAAAAATCACATGATAACTTTATTTTAGGGGTCAGTACGATTACTACCAAACTTATGTAGTTTTTTTTTGCTGTACTACTTGAATTTTTTTAAAGATATTTCATTTTTTTTAATTGTTTTCTGGGGCCATGGATCTTAGCTTTACATTTTTTTTAGTCCCTAAAGGGGACAACTACTTGTCATGCTTTGATCACTCCTGCAGTATGATGTAATGCCATAGCTACATCATATTGCTTGTGGGCATACAAGTAATACGGGAACAGCACTCCTCCACAGAACCAATAAGGTAGGACCCACAGATACAGAGCTGCCAGCTACAGCAGGAGTCTGGATCAATAGACTCCACAAAAATGTCATCCAAATTGTAGATATGCTGTAGCAGCAATAATGATGCAGGAGTTATGCCAAAATAGTCTTTATTCCTCTGTGCAACGATCACTGAATGATCGAAACGTTGCACAGAGGAATAAAGACTATTTTGGCATAACTCCTGCATCATTATTGCTGCTACAGCATATCTACAATATTGCTTGTGGGCAGGCATTCTGTCAAGCCACCCCATGGGCATGGCTTGATAGGCATTCTGCCATGACAGCCCTAGGGCCTTTCAGAAGGCCCTCAGCTGCCATGACCCTCGCATGGCCCCTTGTCATCTTATCGCGGGTGGATTTCAAATGCCACTGTCAGAATTGACAGTAGCATTTAAAGGATTAAAAGCTCCAATGTAACTGATGGGAGCTGTTGTCGCCGAGTGACGGCTGTAAGAAAGCCGTCGCCCGGGATGTATGAAAAGAGATCATCGTGCCATCTCTCTTCATACATAGACCGCCAATACAGGACATCAAAAGGCGTATCGGCAGTCACTAAGGGGTTAAATACACAAAAACTAAAGCAGAAAATAATTTTCCACACAACCCCCATTGTCATCCACAGTCCTCCAATCAACCCTCTTTGTCCTACACTGTACTCCCAAACAACCCCCATCGTCCTGCAAATTACCCCACCACCAGGCCATATGGACTCCAGACTAGAGTCAGTGCCTGCTTCTGCATGCAGGACTGGACACCGAAACCTGTCCAGGCTCACATGCAGTTAGCAGTCATGGGTCAGTTTTTGACACCAGTTTTTGACAAGATGAGACCACTGTCGATACTGGATAGGAGCACTCAGGACTCGGGAGGACAAGAAGGAGAATTGCCGCTGAAGGGTGGACCCAGAGTCAGAGTCAGACAGTCACAGAGCTACAAGTGCCGCCCACCGTCTCATTATCTGTGAGTGGAAGCTCACAGCCTGCTGCCAGGTACCACCTGCTGCCTCACCTCCTCCAGATTCAGCTTGCATTGGCCCTCCTTTGTTTTGTGTTGAGTCACATTCATAGCCATTCTGGGCCCCATGTTGGCTACCCTTGATGTACAGTCCAGCTACCACCTCTTACAGAGTATTACTTTAACTTGAAACATAGCCTACAGTCCAACTAATCTTAATTTTACTACCTATACCACTTATCTCCTATGCCCTCTTGCACCATTCTCTACTTGAGCGAGGAGGGTGTGGTTCAGTCTCACTTAGTTTGGCCAGCTATAGACTCTTCCATGGTTTTCTCCACTCACAATACACACAGTCTATCTCTTTTTATCTACAATTGGCTTATGCCTAGGCTATGGATTACCAGTCTTAAAGGGGTTTTCCAAGACTAAACTCAAATGTCAAAACATCCCTAAATCATCACACAATACTATAGTAAGTCCAATCATTACCGTTCCTCTTGATTTTCTGCTCTCCTCTTCATCTGGAGCAATGCCTGGTGTATTGTTGTTGTTGACATCGTGCATTTTCTGCTCAAAGACTTCCTGTACTGCTCCTACTACATCTCCCACAATCCCCTTGGCTGCATCTCAGACAATATCCTGCTCCAGCATTTAATGAATGCTAAAACCCACCTACTAAATCCACAATCAGCTTGCTTCTCTGTTTCACTAAGTTGACTAAAAGACTGAGAGCCACAGACCATTGGTTGCTAAGCAGCTAAAAGTGCAAGTGTAAAGAACCTCCATACAAGAGGACCACTCGAATGTGTAGTGCGTCATTATACTGTGGCTGCACTTCACTGTAGCTTATTATAGTTATGAGAGCTGCAGACTTGTTAGGGTATTGTTATGTTCATGTGGGCAAGTGAGCACTGGACCCACACGAACGTTACTGGCGATAAAGACTGCCAACAGGAAACCAACACTCACCTTGCATACCAGCACACATAACAGATGGCATTGCTGTAATAAATACGAGGAATTGGTTTGTGAATTGGCCAAGTCACTTAAAGGGGTTCTGTCAGGAAAATAAAAAAAATTATACTCACCTGTACCTTGCCGGACAGTTCACCGGAAAGCTGCCACTCTTGTCCTATCCCTCCTGCAACCTTTCTATCACAGGGCAGAAGCTGGCAAAGTTCCAGCTTTCGCCACTGCTTCGACCATTGCCGGACGGCAAGTACTCCTACCCGGGACAGTGGTCGACGCGTCACAAGTGACGTGTCGCCCACTTATTGGCCTGGCCGTATCTACATTAGCAAGACAACTGATCCCAAGCTGCAGGAAGAATAGCAGGGCCCTACCTAATAAGCAAGGTGATCGCCTCGATAAAGGCAGCCCCGCACTGGAACCTCGGTCCTGACTATCCGTAAAGGGTTAATACATGGAACCAGACAGACAGGCACACAGGGCACAAATCACACACCAACACACTAGGGGTAACATGCAAGACAGAACAACCACATAGAACAGGACAGTTCACTCCTCATGTCTAGCCACCAGCACAGACATACAGAACATGATGCTGTGCACACCTGAATCCACCCTTACAGGTATGTTCACATGGCGGAATCCAACACAGATTTTTCCATATGGATTCTGCCTCTACTGCCACAGCAGAAATCATCAGCTAAGTCATATATTTCTGCCGCAGATCTACATGCAGATTTAGTGCTCGCAATGGCAAAATTCATTTCCAATAATTCCGACGTGGATCTGTGTTTAGAGGTTACGTGTTGGATCCGAACATAATCGTATAAGAAGAAATTCTGCACGTGGAATTTTCCCATTGATGGGGCTAAATCTGCATGCAAATCCACAGCAAATATGCGGCAGAAATATGCTGTTTAGCCATGGATTTCTGCTGTGGTTTTAGAGGCGGAATCCAGATTGAAAAATACACGTCCGATTTAAACGTGTGATCATACTAGGGGTATGTAATATACGCTTGTGAGCAGCTCTGCATACTCCTAGCACAACTCTTTTTATCTGTCACTAATAGTGCTTCCCATGTGACCCCTGGTAGTAATACCACTCTCCTTGTGGCCTTCAATTGTAATTGTGCTCCTTTGTGGCCACTTATAGGAATAATGCTCCCTTTTTTGTCGCCCAATAGTAATAGTACTCCCCTTGTGGCACCTGATAGTAATAGCACTCCCCTTGTAGCTCCAGATGGTAATAGCACTCTCTTCATGGCCCCCGATGGTATCAGCACCCCACATACAGTATATAACATACTGTCCCATATCATGCTGCTGAGTGCAGCTTCTCTCCTCTTCTGCTCTGAGGCATCAGAGATGGAAGGGGGTACCAGCGATAGAGGAAGAGGACAAAAGCTGCACTCATTGCTGGTTGGGCAGCGCAATGTAAGATAGAGCAGGCGGCTGTTGCATGTAATGTATGTGTAAGATATAGGCAGTGCTGCATGAGCATGCCCTGTGATCTTCCAGCCCTATCTGCTCACCCATATACTGAATATTCATTAGGCAGAACAAGCAAGGGTCTGTACTGGAAGATCAATGTATCCGAAGAATGGTCATGATGTCACAGGAAGCTAGCAAAGAGGGACAGGGCTGGGTCACATGACACGCAATGGGATCACCTGAATGGCGTAAAATAGGTACTAAAACTTTATTAGTGAAAGTTCTATTCTATGTTTAAAGTGTAATCAAGTCTCAGAATACCCCTTTAATACAATGCTGAACTTGTTTGGGGCTAGTAAGATGCTCTGAACACTACACATCCACCAGCCCCCTTACTCCAGTCTTGCAGAGTCACCAGCCTCTGCGGCTGTCACGCAATCTCTGAGTGCCCCTCTGAGGGCTTTCAGCTCCAGGACCCGCCTGCTGCTCTAGCGTATAGCATTCTCACAAGCTCCTCTCCTCAGGCTTCAATCACTCCTGGCATAAATTATACATTAATCTGTTGATCCAGGGTGGCCACGCCCCTTCCCGACAACTTTTTTAAAAAGGTGGAGCTGGCACAGACAGAACAGAATTTGCTAACTTTTTTTCGCAAGAGGTGCTTGTGCGAGAATTTGTATACCAGTATTGAGGCATACAGCATTTGATAAATGCCCCCTTTTGAGTAACTTAGGGCCCTTTTACATTAGCTGATACAGTGTTCAGATTTCGATGATCAGCTGGAATATGAATGATTATAACAATTTGTTTGTTATTTAGTTTCTGCAGGCATATAAACTGAATGACGGATCAGCCTGCCTAAACAGGCAGTCTTTCATCTATGAAGGACTGCCTGTTTACTGTGAATAGAGGTGGGTGGGCTGCAACGATTCCTGGCCTGCTCCGCCTCCATTCACTGAACGATGATCGTCCTGGGCAAAAGCACAGGAACAATCATCATTGGTAGGACCTGATTGGCATCTGAGTAAAATCACCCTAAGTAAATACACTGGACCAAATTACATGCAGAGCGAAAGTGAATTGCCGAGGGCCCCCACCACCTAGTGCCTCCACTTCCAGCTCCATTAAGGTTGAGAAGGATGGAATTTGAACCATCAGAGAAACTTTTAACTATTTTCTTTTTTGGACACTTTGAGTATACATGGCATATATTATTGTTTTCAAAATTACATTGGTTCTGCTGCTAAAAGAGGAAAAATAAGGTGCCAATAGAAATAATTCCTCAAACCTCAATATCGGTTAGACACAGCTGAGGTAGCTCACTATAGTAAGAGAAAGTTATTAAGCGGTTACTTTTTCATCTACTTGTGTTCAGTTGCTTGTAAGACATGAAGGTAATCGCCTTTCCACTAGCTTCACATAATTTCATAAAATGTTCTCATTTCAAACTGAATCCCATTTGGTGAAAATTTACCTATATATTAAGGAAATTGCATATGCAGTAATTTCCTACTAGATATGTATTATTGCCATATCTCAAGGAGAAGCTCAGTTGTTAGAGATGCTGCTTTGCAGTGCTAGAGTTGCTGGTTCAAATCTAACTAAGGCCTCCTTCCCACGAACGGATTTCCGCCGCGTAATTCGCGGCGAAAATCCGCTGCGTTGCCCGCAGCTATTAGGTTCTATTGAACCTAATAGCACAATGCTCACGATGCGTAATTCCAGCGCGGAATTACGCACCGCGATTTCTCCCGTCCTCACCCGCAGCATGCTCTATTTTCTGCGGGTGAGGACGGGCTGTACGCACTGACGGCTTCCATTGCAGTCAATGGAAGCCGTCCGTTCACGCTATCTCCCGTTGTAACCAGCGGGAGATAGCGTGAAAAAACGCTTTCCCGCCCACCGCCGCGTGTCATATGACGCCAAATGACGCGGCCGGCCGCGTCACGTGACACGGCCGGCCGTGCACGTGACACGGCCGGTGACGCGGCGGTGGTGGGCGGTGACGGGCGGTGACGCGGCGGTGACGCGGCGGTGGTGGGCGGGGAAGCGATTTCACGCTATCTCCCGCAGGTAAGTATAGGGGCTCTGGGGGGCGCCGTGACGGGCTTCACTGCGTAATTTTACGCGGCGGACCCCGTCACGCTCGTGGGAAGGAGGCCTAAAGGTGACCCCGACATGGAGTTGTAGGTTCAAATCTGAACAAGGGCAACGTCTGCATAGCTCATGGGGTTACTGGGTAGATTAATGGATAAGAATGCTGCTTTCAACATAAGAAGCTGGCATTGACATCCTGGCTGGTATTTAGCTTCTACCTCACTAGTATAGTGGTGAGTATCCCTGCCTGTCGTATCGGAGACCAGGGATCGATTCCATGATAGGGAGTGCTTCAACCTTCCACTCTACTCTTCCTTGGTCAGACTTGGGAAGACTGGAATGGGGTGTCCACTTCTGAGACATCGACAAACTGGAGAAAGTTCAGAGAAGAGTTACCAAGATGGTGAGCGGTCTGCAAATCATGTCCTAGGAGGAACGGTTAAAGGAGCTGGGAATGTTTAGCTGGCAAAAAAAGAAGGCTAAGAAGAGACTTAATAGCAGTCTACAAATATCTGAGGGGCTGTCACAGTGCAGAGGGATCAGCCCTAGTCTTATTTGTACAAGGAAAGACTAGAAGCAATGGGATGAAACTGAGATGGAGGAGACACAGATTAGATATTAGAAATGATATTAGGCAACATGTTGCCACGGGAGGTGGTGAGTTCTGCTTCAAGGGAAATGTTCAAACAAAGGCTGGACAAATACCTGTCTGGGATGATTTAGTGAATCCTGCATTGAGCAGGGGGTTGGACCCGATGACCCTGGAGGTCCCTTCCAACTCTACCATTCTATGAATAAGGTTCCTTTTATGTAGGTTATGTTGTCCTAATGACAAGTATTCATCAGCAAGATCAGTACTCATCTACCTGGCCTTCATACAGGCCAATTCAGAATATATGAGGGACCAACAATTGTACATGCAGTCCGTTCCCCATACTATACAGGCTGTCAGTCATCTGATGTACCACTATCACAGCAGTAAGCCACGGCGAATCCCTTGAGTAAAAGTATGTTATAAAGTTGCATATTCTTTTAACCCTTTCCAATCTACTGTCTAACCTCTGAAGACATTATGATTTAAGGCTGTACAGCTCTGATGTTGGAAGACGTCCGTTGGGGTTCTCTTACTGTATATTGCCAGCCTCTCTGCTGTTGGAGCCTATCCAACATGTCACCTCATGTAGTACTGGCTTTAGCCAAAATATAGTGCCATTGTATAATGGCAGAAAGAGTAAGCTCCCTATGAAAACCAGGATACGAATTGGATTGGAAAGGGTTAATCTTTTCCAGAACACAGAAAGATTTATCTGAGGTTGGAAACCCAGTATTAGTAAAAATGCCTACATTAGGGTCATTTAATACTCCAGGACCATTAATTATCTCATTCTGGTTCTATTAATAGAAGACTGATGGCACAAGACGAGCACATGATCCATCCAGTCGGCACTTGTATTAGCTGCTTTTCATTTTTCTCGTAGGATAGACATAGGTTGATCCCAGCTCCCAGAGCGTTCCCTACATAACTGCTGCATGTCCAGGCTGCACAGCATAAAATTACATCACTCACAGGCTGAGCTGCCAATAGCTATAGAGCACAGATGACCTAGTAGTGCTGTAGAAAGCACCTTGGAAGCTTGCATTTGGGAGATCAGTGGGATACAAGATGGTTTCACATCTGCGGCAGGGATTCCGCTTCCCTACTCTGTTTGGGGAATCCCTACGGCTGAACGGATCCATCTTTGGATGGAACCAAACAGCATCAGATGGACCCCATTGACTATGGGGTCCGTCTGCCCAGCTACCCGGCTTTTGAATGGAAAAAAAAGTGCTGCATGAAAAACTGATATTTGTTTGTTTGTTTTTGTTTGTACAAACGTACTTTTAATCATTTATTTCAAAATTTGTCAAAACAATAAAGATTCTTAACACTTGACCTGCATGCTCATTAGTGTTACTTCCAGAATTCCCATTCTATTTGTGCTCTGCGCTCACCGTGTGAATGTACACACACGAGTAACACTAAGGCTGCTCTCACACAGGCCGCTTTCTACTGCGAATAGCACAGCGTTTCGAAAGCTGCGCTAACCGCAGACCAGCGCTAGAATGCGTATTTCTAACACGAGATTTCAGAGAGCAGACTGCTCTATTTTCGCATGTTTTAGTGGTTTTTAACACACCTCATCACACATCACAATGCGTTAAAAAATGCTGTCAAACGCAGTAACATGCTTTTAAAAATGCTGTGCGAAATCACTGGTTTTAGATGCGCCATTTGTGAACACACTTGTGAGAGTGGCCTAAGGCTAGTTTCACACTGCTGAGCGTGATATCAGGCAGTGATACTGGGCCCGATATCGCGGTCATACACATGTGATATCCTCAAAAACGCCTCCATCACTTCAGGGAAGTAGCTTTCAGCTGCCCCGAAGCATCGGCAAGGGTTTCCCATTGCTTTCAGAAGCCTCGTATCGTACTCGCATGCCGGGCACTGTGTTTTCTGGGTGATGCGTCCCCAGTAAATGCCCGAAGATAGGACATGCCATGATTTGTTCTCACACTGCAATGTAATGTGGGGGGGGGGGGGGGGGAATCGATCATGTATATGACCCCATTCAAAAGAATGGGGTTGAAATTTGTGCGAGATGCGACACAGCGCAGAAGCAGGGCGCCCAGTGAGTATAAAACACACTTCTCCGGGCCACCCATTCCCTAACCTCTGAGACCCAAAATCTAGTTTATGGGGCTCAAATGTGAAGACAGGCTTACTTTAACCCTTCCCTCCCCATGACGTAAGGGTATGTGATGGGAGCGGGGTACCTCCCGCAAAATGACATACCCTTACGTCATAGGGATAGCGCGAGATCATGACAGATCTCGCGCTATCCCGCAGCGGGAGCCGGCTGTCAGTCATAGCTAGCCTCCTGCTGCCACAGGGGGGTGCATCGGAGATGCCCCCCCCCCCCCCCCCGCTGTTAACCCCTTCGCTGCCGCACCATGGGAAGGGTTCAAAGAGGGAGCGCACTCCCTCTGTGAAGTTGCCGGGCTCTCGCGATATAATCGCAGAGAGCCCGGGCTGTTGCCATGGCAACAGGACGACAGATACCGGCGTCCTGTGTTGCCAGAGCCTATGACCGCTGTATAAGCGATAAATCATGGCAGGAGTTCTGTCCTTATCACAGCGATCATCAGTGCTGTGCTTTAAGTCCCCCAGAGGGTCATAGATGGTGTAAAAAAAATAATAATAAAAATGTAAAAAAAAAAGTTTAAAAACCCTTTTTTTAATGCTTTTTCTCATATTAGCATTAGAGATGAGCGAGCATACTTGCTAAGGACAATTGCTCGATCGAACATTGCCCTTAGTGAGTACCTGCCCACTCGGAAGAAAAGGTTCGGCTGCCGGCGCGGGTGAGAGGTGAGCTGCGGCAGTGAGCAGGGGGGAGCGGGGGGGGGGGGGGAGAGGGAGAGAGAGATCTCCCCTCCGTTCCTCCCCGCCCGCCGCCGGCAGCCGAACCTTTTCTTCTGAGCGGGCAGGTACTCGCTAAGGGCAATGATGATCGAGTAATTGTCCTTAGCGAGTATGCTCGCTCATCTCTAATTAGCATTAAAAAAAAGGTAAAAAAAAATAAAATGGCACATATTTGGTATCGACGCGTCCGTATCGATGTGTACAATAAGTTGAATACGCTTTTTATTCTGCACGGCAAAAAGCGTAAAAAAACAGTGGCAAAATGCTAATTTTTAGCATTTTGCCTCCCAAAAAAAACTATAGCTGGTCTTGCAAAAAATAAGCCCTCACAGAGCTCCATGCATAGAAAAATAAAAAAGTTACAGGACTTTGAATGCAGCAATTTAGAAAAAAAAAGATTTCCAAAAAAGGGTTTTTATTGCAGAAAAGTGGAAAAACCTGAAAAAAATATAAGAATTTTGGTATTGTTGTAACCGTACCGGCCCGCAGAAAAAATTTATTGTGTCATTTATGCTGCATGTTTAACGCTGTAAAAAAAAAACAATAATCTAGAGCAGAATTGATGCGTTTTCTCTCCCTGTTATCCTAAAAAAAAAATAATAAAAGTTTTACAATATAGTCTGTGTACCCAAAAATGACACCATCAAAAACTACAGTTCGCCATGCAAAAAACAAGCCCTTATACAGCCGCGTCAACGGAAAAGTAAAAAAGGTATGGCTTTTGAAAAATGGAGATGAAAATCCGCCAAAAATCGTTGCGTCCTTAAGCCCAAAATAGGCCATGCCCTTAAAGGCTTACGCATGAAGAGAAACCTTACCATGATTTTGACTCCACTTGCTGTATTGTTGAATGTAATGTGTTCCGAGACAGACATTGACAGTAGAGGGCCCCTGTAAGAAACCAACCAATAAATGCTGCAAGGAGGGGGCTTATCGCATTATTCCTTAAAGGGGTTTTCCGGAATATTTCTATTGCTGCCCTATGTTCAGGAAAAGTCATCAATAGTTGATTGACTGGGGTCCGCCACTTGGGACCTTGATCGATCAGCTGTTCAGGTGCCAGATGTCAGCACCAAAGCACAGTACATGGAGCAAAAGCAGATGTGTGGTGGCTGGTGCTGGTACGTAATTGCAGGAACAGCTCTCATTAAAATCAGTGGAGCACTGACAGCAGGCACCCAAATAGAGGACCCCGGCCGATCAACTATTGATGACCATTCCTGAGGATAGGTCATCACTAGAAATAGCCTGTCAAACCTCTTTAACTTCTTCAGGGCAAAAGATGTTTGACCATCAAGACCATATATAAAAAGTATTTACTACTTATTGTTTGCCAGTACATCATGTCTCTGTATAAAGATTTACAAGGGACAGCCCTGCGCACCTTTGTTAGGTCCCCCAAGGCACCAAAGGGATTACATCATCCATAGCTTCTCATGTTAAAAATATATAAATCCGTGGTATACGTTTCTGCAGTGGCTAACAGTATAGAAGTAAATAAATCTATTCTTTCCTATATAGTAAAAATAAGATATACCAATGTATAACAAGCTTGCAGTTGCCAAAATAACACTCTTCTGGCATCTGTTGGGTCCATACAGTCCTATGAGCCAAATCAGCATACGTGCCTGGAGCAATTCCCTGCAAATATGTGGAATGATGACACCAACGCGGTGTGAATAGAACATACCACAAATGACTCATAACTACACATGCAGTATCCGTTTTTGCAGAGGTTACAGCAGTCAAAATGCCAGTGGTTAGAACAGAATTTAACCCCTTAAGGACCAGCTAATTTTTGGTTTTTCATTCTCGTTTTTATGCTGACTTTCAGAAAAGCATCCTTTTTTTTATATTTTCTATTGGCATAGCGGTATGTGGGCCTGTTTTTTTAATGTTATATTTTATTGTACTATATAATGTATTTGAAAAACTTTGGATTGAAATGGGAAAAAAACTTAACTGTGCCATTTTGAGAGCTCCTGTTTTAAGCGTTCATTGTGTGGGTAAAAAGTTAACTGCGGGTCAGTACAATTATGCTGATACCAATTTTATATAGTTTTTTATGTTTCACTACTTCTAAAAAACATAAGAGGACATTAACCCTTTCCAATCCACTGTCTGACGTCTGAAGACATTCTGATTGAAGGCTGTGCAACTCCGATGTCGGAAGACGTCCGGTAGCGTATTCTTACTGTATATTACTAGCCACTCTGTTGTCGGGGGCTTCTCCAGCATGTCCCATACCGCCGTATTGACTCTAGCCAGCAAATGGTGCCATTGTATAATGGCAGAAAGAGAAAGACCCCTAGGAAACCCTGAATCAAAAAATTGGATTGCAAAGAGTTAATAAAAGATTTTACAACAGTCCCTGGCAGAGGCGTAACTTGAAACTCCCGGGCCCCGATGCAAAACTTGTAACAGGGCCCCCAACTATAATGCTTTACTTATAGTACTGGGTTCCCTATATGGAGAAGAGAGTCCTTATAGGCCCCCTGATGCTCCTGGGCCCGGGTGCAACCGCATCCCCTATAGTTATGCCCCTGGTCCCTGGCATAAAAAAGTCACACATTTTTGTGCATGTGGGGATTCATATTCTGACCCCCATAACATTTTTCTTTTTCTGGTGATAGAGCTGTGTGAGTGCTTGCTTTTTGTGGGGCGAGCTTTAGTTTTTATTGTTGCTATTATGGGCTACATACAACTTTGTGATCATTTTTTTATTCAATTGTATTTGAGTGGCAGAGTGCAAAACCCTACAGTTCTGGTTTTGCATATTTTTTTCTTATAGAGTTCAAAGTGCATGATAAATAATATACAATTTTGAAATTTCAGATTTTTAGGGCTTATTCAGACGACCGTATTTATGTAGGCATTTTGGCGCGTAAAAAAAAGGCCCATTAAATGCGACCATTCGAAGCATTGGGTTTTTAATTGGTTCATTTAGACTAACGATTTTTTTGCCACGTCAAATAATCGTGCAAAGAAAATGAAGAACTTTTGGTCGCCTGTTTTATATGACGTGTAAAAAATCGGTCTTGCCCTATCTTTCAACATGATACACAAAGACTTCTATGGCAGCAGGAAAAAAGGGAGGGGGAGGGAGTTACCCTGCGCCCAACGCTGGGAAAAGAAGACAGCTGGCCCTAATTAAGTATCAATTGTCATTCGAAGCATTTTCAGTGGATCGTTTCTTGCCATCGCTTCTGCGTATTTTTTTAACATTCACGCAGCAATGCCCTGTGTGAATGGGTTGAAATACGTGAATAAAAATCAGGATTCGTTCTGGTCAAATCCTCACTCATGATTATACGGTGTTTACGGGCAAACATAAAAACACATACGGTCATGTGAAGGAGGCCTAATGGTGCGGCATTACCAATTATATTACGTTTGTTACTGTTTTGATTTTTTTTTCATGTGAAAACTGGCAAAAGTGGGAGGTTAAACTTTTAATATTTTTTAAACTTTTTCCAATTTTTAAAATGTTTGTATTAAGCTTAATTTTACATTTTTTAGGGTGGTTTCCCATCTACACTGGGAATTCCGATTTCCGTTCAAGGCACAGGAAAGGGTAATCCCTGCGGTCAAACGGTTCCATCTCTGGATGGAACCGAACAGTGCCAGGCAGACCCCATTGAATATAATGGGGTCTGCCCGTTTTCCGCCCAGCTAGCTGGATTTTGAACGGAAGAAAAAGTGCTGCATGGTTTTTTAATTTGGTATTTTCTAACGCAAATGTGATGGAACCTCCAGCTGGAGGTTTCGATGCAGATATAAAACTGGCTTTAGCCCCACAGAGTACTTTAGCTTGTGATCGTTTGGCCATTTGTACAATAAACTACAATACTTCGGTATTGCAGTATATTGTAATTTCACAGGCAAACTAAGATGCCCTTCCACAGGCATCCATGTATGGCAGCCCTGGGAGCCTATACTAGGCCCTGTGCTGCCATGCTAAATCATTGACAACCCCCTCTCCAGTTAGTTACTTAGACCCTGCATTCAGCATGGACTGCAGTATACAAGCAGTTAAACGCCTGCAATTGATGCTAGCTCTGACCGAGCTCATTTCATATCTCCCCTTTCGAGCCACGATGGGATATATCCATCATACATTGTTAAAGGTTTAAAATGTTATTTATTGTATGAAAGTCCTAGCTGATATAGTTGCATAGCGTGCAGCTATGTGTGGTCAATAGGTGGATATTACAGCTCTGATCAGTTGCAGGTTCATATGAGTTCAATGTCTGGGATTATTTACCGAGCCGAAGCCCTTTTCTAAACACTATAGACATTTCCTGGAAAGGGTAGTCTGGAATCTTCTAGTCAGTGGAATCGTGGGTACTTCTAATCCAGTCCCTGCTGCTCTATGCATTTAGCTGTCACGTAGGCCAAGAGATGACTCAGCTCTGACTTACTGAATTCTTTGCCAATGGATTTCCCAGTATGTCAGCTCAGCTGTTGTGCCCAGCCTATCACTGATGGCCCAGAGAAGTACACACATGCATTTACTATAATAGCCTCATCAATCCAGTTCCGAGCAGGACAACATTCACGTTATGTGCCCTTTCACTGTTCTGTTTTCCTTTCACTTCTCCGGTCACTTTCTTTTGAATTATTAACACTTAATACCCTCATTAACTCCTTAGTGACGGCCAATGCACTCTTTTACTGACCTCACTAATGGGCTTTAAACCTACACACATGTCATTTTAAGGCGGTGGTTTGACTAACTACTGACAGCAGGCTCCTGCTCTAACCACTAGGGGTGGAAACCTCAGATCCTGGCAGTTCAGAATGCCACCAATCTGTCACCAATCAGCATCCTGCAATTTGATTGAAAGGTACCAATGGGTTCCCATAGCAGTTGGAAGCCTGACAAAGGCATCCATGTTTACCATATAACTCAGTCTATTAAACCCCACCTCTAGCAGAGTCTAATAGACTTAGTAGAATGCACTATATAAGTAATGCAGTGTACTATCCTAGCAATCAAATGATTGCATCTTCAAGTCCCCTTAAGGGACTAAAAAATAGTGTTGAAAAAGCTCAATAAAGGTTGATTTAAAAAAAAATATTCATTTAAAAACAAAATGTATTTTCCCCATAAAAACCCATTTTAAATGGATAAAATACCAAAAAGTTTTTTTTAAATAAAAAGAGCAATACATAATAGGTATAACCACGTTCATAATGACCCAGACAATGAAAATATTTTGTTTATTATTGCACATGGTAAACACCATAAAAATTATTTATAAAAAGTAATGCCAGAATTGCTATTTTTTATTTTGCTCACCTCCCAAAAACATAATAAAAAGCAATTACTTCAACTCTCTTTCCCCCACTCCCCCTTGCTCACTCCCGCAACTCCCCGCTCTCCCCCGCCGGCACCCGAATCTTTTGAGACGAGCAGGCAGGTATTCGCATAAGGCACTACTCACTCGAGTAGTTTGCATTAACGAGTACGCTCACTCATCTCTACTCTGGTTACTTTGATAGGTCGATACTAGTCCACTGTCAAGTGGGTGGTCTCCAGCACTAAATGTCAATCAAAAATCATGTCAGCCATTGACACTGGGTGGAGAAGACCACCTACAGTAGTAGTATCAATCTTCAAAACTAATCAGAGCCATTACATGTGAATGACATAGGAGGTAGGGGAATCAGCAGACATGACTGTAAATATATGCAGTCCGTCCTACTGGTGAGACAACGTGACAGTGAAGCATGACCTACTACACTCCTGAAAATTATCATCAAACCCCATGTGTTACAAGGTTATGTCCACAATGGGCCTGGTGGCAGACCTTAGCACCGGACTACCCTAGCAATGACGCACATGGAGCTTGATCTTGGCACATATTGCTGGCACTCCGTGACACTCCACAGAAGAACATTTTCTGCTGCTGTTTGAAATGTGATTTCCCTTTGAAGTTACATATGATTAAATGTCCCTTTTACTATGGCTTTGCTAATCTATCTCGTGCTAAGGGTCTTGTGCTACTTGGCAAAGGTTACAATTTACTCCGAATAAACTGAAAATTGACATACGTTGTCAGTAAATACATTAACAATCCGGGGTAGGTGATATTGGCATTACCTTGTTCTTACATTAGTGAATCTCTCCTGCATATCAGCTCTACTGTATATATTTGGCAGTTAACCCTTTCCAATCCAATTTTTATCCTGGTTTGCCTGGGAGGCTTACTCTTTTTCTGCCATTAGATAATGGCGCTATATGCTGGCTAAAGCCAGTACTGCATGAGGTGACACGTTGGATAGGCTCCGACAGCAGAGAGGCTGGCAATATACAGTAAGAGAACTCCAACGGATGTCTTCCAGAACCGGAGCTGCACAGCCTTAAATCATAATGTCTTCAAAGGTCAGACAGTGGATTGGAAAGGGTTAATATCTGACTAGAAAACAAGGTTCGGCACGACTGTCTGGAATAGCCAGGCAAAAGCTGTGCTACTGTATTAGGGTTAAGTAATCCATTAACTGCAGTGGCATAACTATAGGGATGACCAAGCCTATGGCCAGCTTTACAGGGGTGGGGGCATATTTGCACGTGCCCGAGTGCTATGTACTTGTGGAATGAACTATGCTTTAAAATACGTGCACCGGCGCAGTTTACTATACGTTTTGCGCTCGCAAGGCATGTTCTCTTACGTACGGCAAACAAACACCGATTGAAATGGCTAAATAGTTCCAGATGTGTTCTTTGTCCAGCAGAATTGCGTAGTGTTTCACGCATCTCCTTGCATATTATTTGCGCACCCCTCTTTGACTTCAATGAGGGGTGCAAATACGCAGAAAAATGGAGCAGGTTCATTTTTTTTTTTTTTTTGCATGACTGAAATGCGTACACAAAATACGGAAAGTGAATGAACCCATGGAAATCAATGGGCTCTATTCTCTACGTATTGCAAATACGCCCGTCTGAGGCCAGCCTAAGGGTATAGTCACACAGGGGAGTTTAACGTTTGAGTTCTGTCTGAGGGCAAAAACACATGAGCTTATGCACGACTACGTTCACCTCTACGGAGCGTTGCTGCACATGAACGTGTTTTTTCACACCACAGCATACAAGTTTGACAGAAACAGTAGGAAGATAGGTCCTGCCCTATCTTTCTCACACGTAGTATTAATGGGTGAGATGGCCGCTAGTGAAAATGAAGACATTGAATTCAATAGTTTTGTCCCATTATCAAGGCCGCATATACTTTTTTTATGGACCGATTATCAGTGTTAAAAAAAATAAATAAAAAATGCAGCCTGTCCTATTTTCGTGCATATTCACTTACCAAATTCGCCCATTGAAGTCAATGAGTGCATGCCAAAAAAATGGAATGCACTCGCATGACGTGTGTGTGTGTTCTTCATTTTATTTTTTACACACTCATTGACTTCAGTGGGCATTTTAAATTAAATCAATTGTGCCACTTTCTTTATTTTTAACGCATGTGAATAACGGATTACATTTGGATCACACACGTGTTAAAAATGCAAAAAAGCAACAAAAACTGATGTAAACCATAGATGCAATTTAGTGAAATCGTTTTGTTTTCATTGATTCAAATCACAATCTCCCATGTGAAGAAGTAATGGGTATGCAAAAAAAAAAACTGAATACACTCTCATAACATGCGTGCGCCATTTTTTGTCACACACCCATTGACTTCAGTTGGGCCACCTTCCATTTTCTTTAACGCGTGAGAAAAAATGGATTACGCTCGGATGACAGTGCCTATTAAAAATACAACAAAAACTGATGTAAAATGCACAAACATTCGCAGGGAATTTGGTCAGTTTTTTACTGGCTGAAATCGCACTTGCCCGTGTGAATATAGTCTAAGGGCCCCTCACTTCATTCACGAAATTGCTAAATTGTTGGTGTGGGTCCTTGTAGCTGATGTTGCATCAAGTCCCAGGAGCTCCAAATTATACTTCTTGATTAACAGCGATTGACTAATTAGGATTTAACATCAGAATTGCTCTCTTTATAAGTAGAAGCATTCCAGTAATAGAGTCTGGGTTTCCTATGACTTTTACGACGGTCTGTCTGCTGCTCCATACGGAGAATTCTTAACCCTTTCCAATCCACTGTCTGACATCTAAAGACATTCTGATTGAAGGCAGTACAGCTCTGATGTCAAAAGACGTCCAGCAGGGTATTCTTACTGTAGATTATTGGCCGCTCTGTTGTCGGGGGCCTCTCCAGCATGTCCCATACCGCAGTACTGGCTCTAGCCAGCAGATGGCACCATTGTATAATTGCAGAAAGAGAAAGCCCCCTAGGAAATCCTGAATCCAAAATTGGATTGCAAAAGGTTAATACCACAAATTATTCCTTGCATGCTGCTGATTGATTTATAGGGCAACATCAGTGCCAGCTAATTAATGATGTGTTAAAGAAGCACTCTCCAGAAAACACACTTTTCCGTCTCTTCCCCACTCACCTGATTGCCTATTACAATCCATGTAGCGTAGCCTCTTGTCAGATGCTTATCAGACACCATCTTGATGTTAGTTTTACTTTCACATCAATCTAATGATGAATAGCCACTAGCTAAAGCTGTGCTGAAACCATTTCTGCCTGCCTGAGGGATAGTGTAAATATCATTAACCTCTACATTCACTTAAATGAGTTAAAGACCTTACATATACAGTTATGGAGAATAAACTATCATCATCTTTAATGTAACTGTGTGACAAGAGCCTCACATAATCAGCAGTAATGTATTAGGAGTGTCTATACTCCTGAGAACAGTATGTGTGGTACGGGCCTTCCACAGGAAGCTCTGGTAGTGACCCCCGACAGAGAACATAAAGACTAGAACTTCTCAGGTCTTGGGTCACTAAGTGATCACATGACCCAACTAAAGGAATTTTCAGATAGAAAGGGATAATTAAACAAGGTAAGACTGGCTCATTTATATACACTAGGGGTGGGGGCTGTATATAAATGGGGGCTTCTTGAAGTGCCTTTTATACGGCTTTATGATCAAGCAAGAACATTTTTAGGTATGACCGTTTGCCTGTTTAGACATACAATTAGCAAATTTTCTTCATCGGTTGGTCAGATCTTTTGTGCAGCCAAAAACATCATCGTTGTTGGCAGAACATCTTGCCATATGAATGAGGGATGTGCTGACCATTAGACTGTCCCCAGGGGTGGGCTGGCCATTGACTACACTGGGCGACCTGTTTATGTTGGTTGAGTCCTGGGGTTGGTCGCGGGGGCCTGGGCTGCTGGGTCAGGCAAGGCAGTCAGGCCCCCCTGATTTAAATTTCTTTTAAATAGAGAGTTTAATATAGCAAAAAGCAGGTTATACTCACCTGCCATTGGTGCTCCCCAGCCACTGTACTTGGTGCCATTGTTCCCTGCTGACTTCCATGTGACAAATACGTGATCGATGTGGACATAACCTGACCTCACTAATGCTGAGGCTGGAAGTAAGCAGGTGACACGATAGAAATAGCAGCTGGTGAGCGGCAGAGGCAGGTGAGTATGACCTGTTACTTTTTATTTTATTACATATTTATAAGCAGGCATTATTTCTAAAAGGGGGCAAAAGGGGTATAACTCCAGTCAGAGGGGACATCACTGTGATTACTGGATCTAATAGTACTGTAATTAGTTAGATAGTCTGCAAAGTGCCTGTATAGGGCTGCCATCTACCACTATATGGTCACTGTATGGGGGTAATATTGGTCCTGGTATAGTGTTTTTTTTCTTGCAATAGTATAATGATATGTCACAGTCTGGGGGTATTATTTTGTAGTACTCTTTATTCAGTAACAGTAAGGTGGTAATATGTGGTCATGGTCTAGGGGTATTATTTGGCCCTCATATCAGGTTATTATTAGTAGTATTGATCATTTTTATTGGTATTTAGTAATAGTATGGTGGCTTAACGGGTTAAAAATAGATAATTATAATCTTTATTTGTATAGCGCCAACATATTCCGCAGCGCTTACATAGACAGGGGGCATACAGAATGACAAAAGTACGAAAATTACAGAACCACGGTTACATAGTAATCAGTTGATGGAAACAATAGGGGTGAGGGTCCTGCTCCAACGAACTTACATACTACAAGTAATGGGGTGATACAGAAGGTAAAGGGGCTGGAGATGTGCACGGTATAGTGAGGTGGAGAGTGTGGGATGCTATACACATATACAATGGTCAGAGATTAAGCTGTGTGATGACAGAAATGGTGTGACTGCAAGGGGCAGTTGATGGCTAGCAGGGATTGCAGTCTGTAGGACATGGAGCATGTTATCAGGCGGCGTACATAGGGGTTTGGTTCAGGAGATATGGTATGCCTCCCTGAAGAGGTGCGTTTCTAGAGCACAGCTTAAGTTTTCTGAGTCATGGATTGCAATTTTCTGAGTCGTGGATAGCCTTTGGTAGTGCGTTCCAGAGGACTGGTGCTGCTCTGGAGAAGTCTTGGAGGCGGGAATGAGAGGTTCGAATTAAAGGGGCACTCTGGTTTCGTTAGCAGAGCGGAGAGCCCAGGCTGGGTGATGGATTGGGATGAGGGAGGCAATGTAGGGCAGCGCTGCGCTGTGGAGGGCTTTGTGGATGAAGGTAGTGAGTTTCAATTGAATTCTGTATTTGCAGGCAGCCAGTGCAGTGACTGGCACAGGGCAGAGGCATCCAAGTTACAGCTGGACAGGAAGATGAGCCTGGCTGCTGCATTCAGGATGGATTGGAGAGGGTAGAGTCTGGCGTGGGGAAGGCCGATCAGCAACGAGTTGCAATAATCGAGGGGAGAGTGCATGAGGGCAACAGTGAGCGTTTTTAGTGTGTCCACAGTAAGAAAAGGGCAAATTCTAGCTATGTTCTTGAGGTGCAGCTGACATGTTTGGGAGAGACCAGCGTCGAATATGACCCCAAGGCAGCGGGCGTGCTATCTGGAAGTTATGGTGGTGCCACACACTGAGATGGAGATGTCAGGAAGAGGTTGGTTAGCAGAGGGTGGAAACACCAGGGGTTCAGTTTTTGAGAGGTCCAGTTTTAGGTAGAAAGAGGACATAGTGTTAGAGACAGCGGACAGACAGACAGTGGTGTTCTGGAAGACCGGCGCTATGTATAACTGGGTGTCATCAGCGTAGAGGTGGTATTGGAGGCCAAATCTCCTGATGGTCTGTCCAATAGGGGCTGTGTAGATGGAGAAAAGGAGGGGGCCAAGCACCGAGCCCTGGGGGACCCCAACAGCAAGGGGAAGAGGAAGGGAGGTAGAGCCAGCAAAGGAGATGCTGAATGTCTGCCTCAAGTCCGAATGTTCTGCTCTTTGTAGAATATTTGTGTTGTCTTGCAGTACATGTATTTTCTCGTACAATAGTTGATTACATGCAACAACCTTTATATCACCATGGACAGAAACTAATCATTTTAGTATTGTAGACATATTGTAATCATCAATCACATTCCCTTAAGGCCCATTTAGACACAACGATTATAGCTCAAAATTTGCTCAAAAGCCATCTTTTGAGCGATAGCCGTTGCGTCTAGCCGCGCAGCCATCGTGCACTTTCCGAGCATTATTTGATTATCGGTTATTTCTGTCAAGCTAGAAATCACAGATGACTTATCAGCGCCGCAAGCTGATTTTCTCAGTGGGCGGTGCTGATAGTATTCTTTCAGCTGGTATCCCACTGGCAGTTCACAGTGGGACCCCAGCTGAAAGCATGGAGAACAATGCAGCTGTTTGCATATACAAAACAGCTGCTTTGTTCTCAGCGCTATCACAGCGGTATCGCACTTCCCCTGCATTAACTCTTAAGTAGCTAATTAGCTACTTAGAGTTATGCAAAGATGATCGCTCAAAACTGTCACTCAAACTGTCGTTTGAGCGATTATCTTTCAGTGTAAATGGGCCTTTATTAAATTCTTACTAGTAACTATTGTCATTACACTCCAACTTAAAGGGAACTTGTCATCATCATCTTCGACCCCCATAAACTATGATATGAGGCTCAAAGGCAAGTAAAGAGGGAGTCCAGGGAGCTATGATTCATACTCACAGGTGCCCCATTCCTGCACTGTGCCCCCATGAAGTTGGTGCATGCAAACAGGGTGACTCTTTTCAGATGGCTCTATGCATTTGCTCTCCTATTTATCTATATGGGAGAATACAGGCACAGAGCCGTCTGAAAAGAGTCATTCTGTGTGCATGCACCAACTTTGTGGGGAAACAGTGCAGGAGCGTGGTGCATGGTGAATATGAAACACAGCTCCCAGACTCCCCATTCTGTCACCTTTGAGTCCCCTAAAGTAGTTGAGTAGTAACCACTCTTTTGCCTTTGTTGTTACTCCTGCACACACCACTATATTCTTATCTGAAGGCTCAATGTTTAAAGAATAAACTCTCTTCTTCTTATCAGTCATTGGATTCGCTAGAGTAATGTACTTGTTTATAGTCCAAATACTTGTATAGCTAAAAATGTGACCTTATTGCATAAACCTGCTTGCCTACATTTGTGAACAGCCTGTTATGGACCACTACGTGACCTAAATCTTGGGGTTGCTTTTTGTTCCAGACATGTTCCTATTCACAGTAGATGTAAACTGTATTTTGCAACAGTCCTAAACGCCGTCCAGAAGTCCATCTGCTGCCCTGAGCATCTGACAGATGATCTACAGTAGCTTCATAACGAAGTGCCAGGACTACTATGCCAATATCCTAGTGCCACAAACAGAGGTGACGTTTCTCTAGTAGCTGAATGTGGAAACAACATGACTGCTGTTACCTGGACAGATCCCTTCTAATATCCCATGTAATATAACTATATTGTAAAAACTGGAAGAGATTCCACTTTTCGGATGAACGGTGAATTTAGTACATTTTCATAAGTATAGAGTTTATCTTCTCCAGCCCTTGCACAGCTTTGCCTGCAGTGATGTGTTTTTATCATTGCCGTCTACAGACGTTGGGAGATATAACTTGGGTGAGCAGACAGGGTCATCTACCTGCAGGATTTAGTTGGTTTGTGTTTACTATTACTACATGACTGGACGCACCATTAATATACACCTGTGTTGTCTGTAAATGAAGAACAGCTAGTTCTGCATTTAGTAGGTCCCTGCAGCCGAAGGCCCAATGCCGACGGACGGATTATTGCTGCAGAATTTGTGGTCAGACACCCACCGTGAATTCCGCAGCAATGTCTGTCCATAAACATGTTATGTTAAACGATTCTCCCCTGCCCACGAGCAAAAATCATCTGCGATTTTCCGCTCGCAGGGGAGAATCACAGCATGCTCTATTTTGTGTGGAAAATCGCAAGGATGGCTTCCATTACAGTCAATGGAAGACATCCGTCCCGCTATACTGCCACAGTGAGCACAGCAGAAGTACCGCAAGAATCCGCATCATAGCCCAGCGCCAGTTCGTCATATGTTGCAGGGCGCATGCATGCCAGCTCGCCTGCCGAAACACTCGCTGCGAATCCAGACAGGTGAGTATAGGGTCTCTGGGGGGCCGCCGGGACTGATTCTGCTTCGATATTTCGCAGTCAGAATCCGACCCGGCCGTGGGCATGAGCCCTAAATCTATTTAATGAGCATTAAAGGGACTTTCCAGGGAGAATGTTATTGATAAACTATCTTCAGAATAGGTTATCAATAGTTGATCAGCCGGGGTCTGTCACTCGGGACCCCGACTGATCAGCTTAGGCCCCCTGTCGCACCCCTGTCCACGAGCGGAAAAGCATTGCTATTCTCCGCTTGCGGCCGGCAATTCGCAGCATGCTGCGAATTGCCGTGATTCTCCGCGGTTAGCCTATCTGTCAGGCTGACCGGCGAAGATTCGTCTGCTGGCTCCTGCTCCTGGGCTTCGGCTCCCGCGGCGCAGATTTGCTGCGGGACTTCGCAACGCCCGTGGACAGGGCGCCTTAATGGGCGCCTGCTGTAAGCGCCACAAGTACACAGAGGTCAGAGCTAAAGCAGTGGAAGTCTCTGTGCTGACCTCCGTATAGTGGTCGGCGCTTGTAACTGCAGGCACAGCTCGCGTTGATTGTTTTTATGGCATACATGGTGCAGCACAAATAACATGTTAATTTTATTCTGGGGATCAGAACAATTATTTTATATATTTTTAAAATTGTATTACTTAAAAAAAATAAAATAGGCATTCTTTAATTGCTCTCTGTCGTCATTTTCTGAGGCCCAGAACTTTTTTTATGTTTTCATCATGGCAGTTGTGTGAAGTCTTGGTTTTTTTGTGAAGCAACGTGTAGTTTCTATTGGTACCACTTTGGAGTATATATGACTTTTTGATTGTCTTCTATAAAATGTTTTCTTGGAACCTAATTTGTGTGCTGTCGTTGTTCAGTCTAGTAGCAGAAGAATTCAATTTATTTCATACATAAACCCAAAAAAACATAAAATTGTGGTAGATTTGAAAAAATGTGGCTGCATTATGAAAGGGGTTAGATAGGTGGTCCCGATGCTATGGTGATCGGTGCGTATATAACGGTTTATGGGTTTACTTTATACATTAAAGGGGTTGTCCCGCGAAACAAAGTGGGGTTATACACTTCTGTATGGCCATATAAATGCACTTTGTAATATACATCGTGCATTAATTATGAGCCATATAGAAGTTATTCACTTACCTGTTCCGTTGCTAGCGTCCTCGTCTCCATGGTGCCGTCTAATCTTCAGCGTCTAATCGCCCGATTAGACGCGCTTGCGCAGTCCGGTCTTCTCCCTTCTGAATGGGGCCGCTCGTGCCAGAGAGCGGCTCCCCGTAGCTCCGCCCCGTCACGTGTGCCGATTCCAGCCAATCACGAGGCTGGAATCGGCAATGGACCGCACAGAAGACCTGCGGTCCACCGAGGGTGAAGATCCCGGCGGCCATCTTCACAAGGTAAGTAAGAAGTCACCGGAGCGCGGGGATTCGGGTAAGTACTACCCGTTTTTTTTTTTTTTATCCCTGCATCGGGTTTGTCTCGCGCCGAACGGGGGGGCTATTGAAAAACAAAAACCCGTTTCGGCGCGGGACAACCCCTTTAACTTCAGGGGTTTGCAAACTCTGATTCCCTAGCAGATGTAGTCCTAGTATGCAACTGGGAAGTCAGGAGATATAAAACTGCAGATTCATTCCTCCAGTAATTATGGTATCTTGCACTGCACACTCTTTGGGCTTGTTCACAACGGGAGGAAGTAAAAATATGCAATATGCTATTTCAGTGGTGATTATCAAGGACTGTAGATGTGACCACAGGAATAGCTTCAATCAGACGTTTGTCTGCACACTGAGAGGGCGAGGAGGGAGGGTTGTCTCTTTTTGTTTGCCAAAAAGAATTGACAGGGGGAGGGGAGGGTAAACTTTCCATATGTATGCAGGCTTTCTGCGACAGGCAGGCCAAGTTATTAGCCCTATGAAAGCTAATATGATAATACGACAAGAAGTGGTTTCTTCTTGTGTTAAAAAGTGAAGTGCGATGCAAGCTAGTAAAAGATTAAGATAACTCACAAGCATCAAGATCCGGATCTACAAGGAGTGGCCAATTACTGTTCGAACAATTAGGGAAAGTAAAGTCCCATCTACACGGGACGAATGTTGGGCAAACGATACCTGGCACTCGTCCCCGCATGTACTCGCTCCCGCACTGTTGCATAGGAGTGAGTATCGTTGGCTCGCAACGGTACGGCTGGAGATTTCACTCCTCGCTCTCCCCTGCCCTTCTCCATTCACTTAATACAGCGTGCATTCAGTATTGAACGGCCGCTGTGTTAGTGAATGGAGAGGGGCGGGGGAGAGAGGGGAGAGAAATCTCCTGCAAACCCCCCACTGTGAAACAAGGATACCCTGCAACAAGTACACTGACAGCCCCCCTCAACCCCACGGTGACTAGTTGTCAGCACCCTTCCCCCTGCTGGTGACTAGTTGTCAGCACCCCCCACCCCTACCCCCCACAGCAACTAGTTGTCAGCACCCCTCCCCAACACAGGACCAACCATTCACAATAGTCACAGTTCATCTCCTCCTCTCCCTGTACAGTCAGGATTGCACTGAGATGAGACACCTATATATAGGTAACACAGGAGCACTATTCACAATAGTCACAGCTCACCTCCTCCCCTCCCTGCACAGACAGGATTACACTGAGAGAATATACCTATATGTAGAGAACACAGCAGCCACCATTCAAAATAGTGACAGCTCACCTCCTCCCCTCCCTGCGCAGGCAGGATTACACTGAGATGAGACACATATATAGATAACACGGGACCACCATTCACAATAGTCACAGCTCACCTCCTCCCCTGCCTGCACAGACAGGATTACACTGAGAGAATACACTTATATATAGATAATACAGGATCCAACATTCACAATAGTCACAGCTTACCTCCTACCCTCCCTGCACAGCCAGGATTACACTAAAAGGTGACACCTATATGTAGAGAACACAGGACCCACCATTCGCAATAGTCACAGCTCACCTCCTCCCCTCCCTGCACAGACAGGATTACACTGAAAGGTGACACCTATATGTAGAGAACACAGGACCCACCATTCGCAATAGTCATAGCTCACCTCCTCCCCTCCCTGCACAGACAGGATTACACTGAGAGAATACACCTATATATAGATAACACAGGATCCAACATTCACAATTGTCACAGCTCTCCTCCTCCCCTCCCTGCACAGGCAGGATTACACTGAGAAGTGACATATATATGTAGAGAACACAGGACCCGCCATTCACTATAGTTACAGCTCACATCCTCCCCTCCCTGCACAGACAGGATTACACAGAGAGGAGAGAACTATATATAGATAACACAGCAGCCACCATTCACAATAGTCACAGCTCACCTCTTCCCCTCCCTGCACAGACAGGATTACACCGAGAGGTGACACCTATATGTAGAGAACACAGGACCCACTATTCACAATAGTCACAGCTCACCTCCTCCCCTCCCTGCACAGACAGGATTACACGAAGAGTAGACAACTGTATATAGATAACACAGGATCATACATTCACAATAGTCATAGCTCCCCTCCTCCCCTCCCTGCACAGGCAGGATTACACTAGGTGGGTGGGTGGCTGGGTATGGTGGCTGAATGGGTGGGTATGGTAGCTGGCTGGCTGGGTTAGTGGCAGCAACAGTAATACTCCCCCCATCCCCGTGTGAGAAGTTGTGACAGTCCCCCTAGCCCCCTCCCCGTGCGACGAGTTGACAGCCCGTCTTCCCCCACCCCTGTGCGACAAGTTATGACCCCTCTCCCCCCCCCCGTGTGACAAGATATGACAGCCTCCCCATCCAATCCCCATGCGACAACTTATGACAGCCGCCCCCCCAGCGAAAGTTAGGACAGCCCCCCCTATCCCTACCCCCACCGCAAAAAGTTATGACAGCTCCCCCCCACCCTGTGCGACAAGTTGACAGCACCTCCCCCTCACAACCCCCCACCCGCAAGTACAATGACAATTCGTCCCCTCCTCCCCCGCCAGTACATTGACAGCACGCCCCTCCCCATGCTAGTACATTGACAGCACCCCCCCTGCAAGTATGTTGACAGCCCGCCCCCCACCCCGCAAGTACATTGACAGTCCGCCCCCCCTCTGCAAGTACACTGACAGTCCGCCCTTGCAAGTACATTGACAGCCCGTTCCCCCCCACCCCCTAGCCAGTACATTGACAGCCTGCCCCCTCCTCACAGCCCGGCCAGTACATTGACAGTCCCCCCCCCCCCCCACCCCCCACCAGTACATTGACAGCACCTCCCACAGGCTGCTATAGTTACCCTCCGCCGCTGGACGCTTCTGATCATGGCCGTGGCTGTCCAGGAATGAAGAGTGATACTGCGCATGCGCGAACTACACCAGGCTCGTCCACGGGCCAAGAAACTCTACTGCGCATGCCCGACGAGTGGAAAAGCTGGCTGGAAGAATTTGTCGTATCCAGGGATCACAGTATGGTAAGCATGGGGGGGGGGGGGGGGCAGCACTCCTACAGGTAAGTATATAACTTCTGTTTGGCTCATATACAATGCACAATGTATATTACAAAGTGCATTGTAGTGGCCATAGAGAAGTGCATACATACACTTCATACAACGGGACAACCCCTTTAGGTAAATGGAGAAGGGCGGGGGAGAGCGAGAAGTGAAATCTCCTCCAGCAGTCCCGGGCCCCTGCTGGCCGCTCTGTCAGAGAGCCAATGATACTCGCTCCTGTGTAACAGCACGGTAGCAAGTACACACAGGGACGAGTGTCGGGCATCGTCTGTAACTTATTTAGGTGAATATAGAAGGCACCAGTAATTAAACTGTCCTCCCAGCAGGTAAAAATGATATAGCCTCAGCTAATGCTGTGCTGATGCATCATGGGATAGATGTGAAACTGAAGGTAAAAAAATCTAACCACTAAAATTGTGCTTGGCAAGCATCAGACAGGAGGTTACACTGCAGGGAAGTTGCTGAAATACACAGAGGAGACCCCCAGAGTGTGAGAGACAATCAGGTGAAGGATAGGCACAGAAAAACGTGTTTTAGACAGAGTGGCCCTTTAAGATAGCCATACAAATTAGACTAAAGATGGCCGAACCTGCCAAATTCCAAGCTGAAATTCAGCTGAAGTTTGTTTGTTCCAAATGTCAGGGAGAAAAAGGGTCAGCCATACTGAATATAACATGCCGGATCCTTTTGGTCTGACCAGTGTAACAGACACCGGTCAGCAGACAAACTAGCGAACACTCATTCGTCGGCTGATCGAGGACTATCAGCAAACATAAAGGCGCTCACTGATCGTCTGTATGAATGGGCAGACGTACAGCTGGTCTATGCGGACTAATGATTTTAATGACTGTCATTTGCAATTTTGTCTCAAGCCATGCAAAAAAAATTAAAAAAATGAAACCAGCTTCGACCGACATGCTTGGAAAAAGAATTCTTCTTTCCCCCTATTAAGAACACATGCAAGCTGGGGTAAAGGAGCATACATGTTACATGTGTATGAAGAGATAAGTAGGAATCCTGTAGATGTTCGCTGAAAAGCATTTGACAGTTATTGAAGGTGTATGACCACCTATTTAGTACGAAAAATAAAGGAAAGGAAGAAAACTTTCCCCGTAGCATTATTTTAACAGAGAGCAGAATGAGTTACATAAGTGACTGAGTAACAGGTTACATGATGTGCTATTCCAGCCTGCAGAAGTAATGCAATTCACTCTGCTAAAAAAACTATGCATTACAATAGCCCTAGAGTGAACATAGCCTACCAAAAATATAATGAGCACAAAGATAGTGACACAGTCATTCGGGTACACAATGTTACAATCTCAAAGGCTTGAATTTCATTATAGAACGTGTGTACCCACATACGACCGTGAAGTGGCAGTGGCCAAAGGTTGAGGCCGGAAGGAAAAATTTGGAAACTATTCCGAGTAGCTAAAACAGGCATCCATGATGGTTGAGTAGCATGAACAGGAATAGGGATCACCGAATTACCTACTTTCCTGCATATCTATTTAGGTATATACTGTATTTAATAATTGCCAGTCATATTTTTGGTTCCTGTTTAGTATCTCATTCCTAAAACTCCGACTTTGAGACACTTTCACTCCGCATAGCTCTGCGGGTGACTTGTCTCCAACAGACGTTTCCTTTCTGCCGTTCAGCTGCTATTTTGGTCTGTGGTTAACGTGAGCACTCGCTCTGTACAGATCCTTAGGTCTCTCTTGGTCTCTCGAGTAGATGGTTGATTTAGACACCTGACGTCAGATTACATCGTTGAATACCAGTCACTCTACCCTTTATTTTTGGTGCATAACCTATAATTATGATCAACAGCAAGTGAGTGAAAATTCGTCATGTCTGTTTATAGGATGAAACAAAAGAACATTGGAAGAAACTAAAATCTTTCCAAAGAGAATGTGTATTGAGGCTTGTTATGTTGTACTGCAAATACACTCATTGTCAAAAAAAAAAATCAAGCCCCTAGAAGGAGTTCTTGAATCAAAGGGAACTTTGCTTGTTGGTAACGTTGATATAAGTGATTACAAATATCAGAGCAGAAAGATAAAATATTGTGGAGAACTGAGCACTTAAATGGAGGCTCTAGTACCCTGTTGTACCGACTCTAGCTTGGATACAAGATGTGATACAGGTGGGCATGGAGGCTCTAGCACCCTGATGTACTGCCTCTAGCTTGAATGCAAGATGTGATACAGGTGGCATACAGGCTTCATATGGTATCCTTTGGTCCACATTTGTTGTAACTGAGGCTCTAGGTCATGCAAACTCATAGGTTGTTGAAGTTGGAGTCCCAAATGGTCCCCCACATTTTATTGGCGATAAATCTGGTGACCGGGCCGGACATGGAAGTGTGGCAACTTTGTGGAAGCACTCCTGAAAGCCTCTTAGAAGCCCCGTCATGAGGGGTGTGAGAGCAATCCATCTAAAGTGTTTTAAATACATTGTTCCATTGGGTTATTGCAATTTTGCTTAGACTTGTGAAATCAGTTGAAAAAAAGGAACAACCTCTAGACTGAACTACAGTTGCTGAACAAAGTAAAATCTAAGGGTTGAGGCATAACTATATATAGTTAAAGATATTTGCTTACTCGTAAGATTAATACATTCATGCATCATATATTAACCTTTAAAATGATTCGCTGACAAAAGAATGTTATAAATGTTGTCAATCAGTGATAGGAAGGTTTTCAGGTGTTGTCAGATGCTGATTGGTTATTGTTATTTCTCATTTACCCTTAAAATTAAAATAAGGAAGTTCTTGTCAGAAGGGGTTCAAACTGTGATTCAAGCACATCTGTGTTGTGTACACAGTTCTTCTCCAGCGCACTGTACAGAATTAGACATACCTGATTAATAAGGCTTCAATAGCCGTTGAGTATTATGCAAACTGAACCAAATACTCTAACAGAGGTAACACATGTGGCTTCAGGATGTCCTGGACATATCGCTGAGCTGTTATTGTCCCTCATACCACTATTAGGGGTTGAGGCGCTTATCCTTAGGACTATAGACTTGAACACAGCCATCATCAGTACCCAAACTAAACCTGGATTCCTCGCTGAAGGCAACCCGGTTCCACTCCGTAGCAGTCCAGTTTCATTGCTCATGACACCATTGCAAACGGAGGCGACGGTTGGTGGTAAAGGCAATACACATAATGGATGCCGTGAAAGCAAGTGTCCTTCAGCCAAGTGCCTGGAAATAGTTTTGACAGTCACAGGGGCCTAAAACGAGCCATTTAATGTACAAGATAATGTATTGAAAACCTTAAAAAATAAGATAATAGATAATAAATGCAAGGCATTAGTTGGATTTTGGCCAAGATACATCAGCTCACTAACCGCGTCAAGGTTCCTTGCATGTAGTGAGTCCCTACACTAATATAAATGCATCACAGAAGCGGAAATATAAAAAATAATCACAGAAAACGGCCATATACTTGCATATAGATGCATCCTTTCACCAAGCAGTTATTATTAATCTATTATTCACATGCAGTGTGGCTTTAAAACTCCAGGGGGAGCCCAGGGTGGCAGTACCAATGGGGTTCACTGTTTGAAGTGCAGGGCAACCTGCCGAACTATTATGGTGTCATTAATAGGTTGCTGGTCTGCATGGTGCACTACATGTATCAGAAGGTCTGCCACTTTGTATCCACTATGTGTGGGAGTGTACGCCAAGCAGCTACCCCCCTCTATATTAAGAGGCTGTGTGAGTGGCTGTCTCATCGGTGTCCCTCACAGGTGAAATTAGCTCCTTCAATAGGTAGTCTGCTGCCTGCATGATGAGAGGATGCAGCTATATGCACTCCTTACTCAGTATATGGCCATTTTGCTGTGATTGTTTTTATATTCCATTTGCATACTAAATTTACTAAAGGGTGTATGCATGGCCTTAAAAGTCTCCTCACACCTACTAGATGCTCTCCAGAAGAATAAACCCTACCTAAGTATAGACTGTGCAATGTCACTAGCTGTAGAGCTGCCAAGTACTAAAGTGCATGGCGCATAAAAATTGCGTATTCTTTGTTGCATCAGACATTGCAGCTTGGTCCCATTCAAGTCACCATGACTGGATGCAGTTCTCTGCATGGTCCAGAGCATTTCTGTGCAGGGAAAGCTTAGAAGCCGCTGCAGAGCTCATTCTTTCTCTGGATCAGTGGGAATTTCAGGGACTGGAACTCCACTGATTATAGATTGATGGCATAAAGTGATATGCCAACACTTTATAAGATGGGAAAACCCTCTTAACAAAGGTTTCTCTAAGAAATAACATTTATAGTCTGCAATTTGGACCCTAGAACAATGGCTTCTGAAAATTGAAAATTCTGTAAATAATAAATGATGTAGTAATATTCAAGCAATCATAAGCAATATGAGTAATGCTTTTCCCTATAGTTTTAATGCATTGCATTTTTAGTTCTCTTTGAGCTGGTGGGTGGAGTCTAGCTGCTATGATGTTTCCATACATCACACGTGAAGAAAACAGCACATTCTGCTCCCTAGCTCTCTATAGCATACACAGAGGTATAACATCCTGCATGGAGGTTATCAAAAAAGTACTGGGCAGTGTAAATATGATTTCAGTGACAGTAAATCACTTACTTACCAGTTAGCTGTCGTAGCATCTGTGTGGATCTCTAATTCTCTCTCCCTCCTCCTCATTTCCAAATCTTTCTGTAGACTTCAGTGGTCAGCATGAGAACACCTACTCCCACATCTTGTTATCCGTCTTGTTATCTCTGTAAAAGAGAAGGGCCTTCACTTGACAACAGGCAGTGGACAGCAATTTAGAAGGAAGGGTAACCCATAGTGGCCAACAGTTTAGAGCGATTTTTCAACACATCATTAGGTAAATATAGAGATTTGCAATTTGGCTATCATACTAACACTAATTACCTGAAAGTGATAACTACCGTGTTTCCACGGAAATAAAACCTATCCCAAAAATAAGCCCTACCCTGATTTTTTGGGATTTTTGTTGGGGCTTGAAATATAAGTCCTACCCTGAAAAAAGGAATACATTACCTAACAGGCTCGGTCCAAGTCCTTTCTGCTGCTCCATAGAGGTCAAGCGTGATTCTCGCAGTCCTCGGATGCTTGTACAACATCACTTCCTGGTTATGGGATTCATAAATACCGCCACAGGAAGCAATGGCTGTAATTGGTTCTTTGACTGCTGCTCCGCCAATCAATGCAGCACTCGATCTACCAATCATAGCCATAGCAATGGTTCTTCAAGCGCTGCATTGATTGATTTTTTAACAGCTGCTCAGCCAATTTATAAATCCCACCTCCACAACGCGACCGTTGTTGCTTGATTCCTCAACTGCTGCTTACCCAATCAACAGCTGTAGCGTTGTGGAGGTGAGATTTGTAAATTGGCTGAGCTGTGGCCAGCCAAGTCATAAATGTTATCTCCACAACGTGATGGCTGTTGATTGGTTCTTCGAGCACTGCATTGATTGGCTGAGCAGTGATCGAAGAACCAGTCAACAACCGTTGTGTTGTGGAGGCGGGATTTATAAATTGACTGGCTGCAACTCAGCCAATTCATAAATTCCACCTCCACAACATGATGGTTGTTGACCAGTTTTCCGACCGCTGCTCAACCAACCAATGCAATGGCTGTGATTGGTTCATCTAGTGCTGCATTGATTGGCTGAGCAGCGGTCGAAGAACCAATCGCTGCCATTGCATCCTGGAGGCGGGATTTATGAATCAGGTAACAAGGAAGTGATGTTGTATGCGTGGCCGAGGACTGCGGGAATGGTGCCGGAGCTATGAAGAGAAGCAGGAGGGACTGAGTCTGCTAGGTAAGTATAATAAGACCCCCCCAAAAATAAGATCTGGTGCCTATTTTGGGGCAAAAATTAATACAAGATAGGGTCTTATTTTCGGGGAAACACGGTAGCAAAAGTGCAGTAACCATTTAAAGGGGTTGTCTCGCGGCAGCAAGTGGGGTTATACACTTCTGTATGGCCATGTTAAAGCACTTTGTAATGTACATCGTGCATTAAATATGAGCCATACAGAAGTTATTCACTTACCTGCTCCGTTGCTAGCGTTCCCGTCGCCATGGATCCATCTAATTCTGATGTCTTCTGGCGTTTTTAGACGCGCTTGCGCAGTCCGTGCTTCTGGCTGGTGAATGGGGCCGCTCGTGCCGGAGAGCTGGTCACCGCGTCGTCATCGTAGCTCCGCCCCATCACGTGTGCCGATTCCAGCCAATCAGGAGGCTGGAATTGGCAATGGAACGCACAGAGCCCATGGTGCACCATGGGAGAAGACCCGCGGTGCACCATGGGAGAAAACCGCAGTGCATCCCTGGGAAAGGACCGACGGCCATCTTAGGGAGATTTTTATAACTCCATATTTCGTCGGATCGGTGAGTAGCAAGCGGTTTAAAAACCGCTTTAAACTGCTATTTTATGCCAGGGGGGTGACAGGGGGAATGGGGTAAGGTAAAATTTTGATGTTTGCCGCGAGACAACCCTTTTAAGTTTGCAAAATATCAAAACATAAAGTTTCATTGGCTAGTCAACAGTATTGTCACTTGTTAACTCTTTAGAGTAGTATGTTGAGGTACCAGCAGCAGGGCAACATGATTGACCGGTGTGCTACGTCTGTTCTACAGTATTTCTACATTACACCAATTAAAATGTCAATAAAATGTTATAGTACTAAATTGGGGGAGAGTGAAAAGAAAAAGGCCATCACCTTACAAGTTTTAAGACAAGTCAAAGTGGACGCCAGAATATACAAGTAAGGACAGCACCTATTTTTGATGTTTGTACAAAGGTTTTAATGGTGTTTCCAGACCTACAAAGTTGCAATGGTTTGGACAGAAATAGACCTTTATCAAGCAAGATAAATGTAAGAGGAAGTGGGACCAAAGGTCGTCGTGGATCGCTGTAATGGATTGTCCTGTTGTTGTGATTACAGTGATGAGGATGCATATTACATTTATTGTACCTTCAAGAGTCCTAATGCATCTAAATTATCTTCGATAGTTTTTAATATTGACTAAAAAGTAAGCCGGTACAGATTCTAAAGTCTTGAAAAGCAATTATTCCACGAAGACTCACAATTTTTAAAAGCTCCGCAGACGAAAAAGATAGATGTATTTGTACAAGCTACTTGTAAAAAGGAAATGAAAAGCTAAGGTATTACATAAGCCTTAATCATTGGTTTCTATTTAAAGGTCTTTTAAGGGCAAGCAGTGCTCTCCGAGCGGGACTGCAAGCTTCAGGCAGCACAGACTTGGGAGCTGCAATGATTATCACTTCAAACAGCTGCTTCTTGCTAGGAAGGCTCCGGCTGGTCTTTGCTGGTCCATGGTGACTCATCACATGAAACAGAAACTGCTATATCCAGACATGACTCATTTTACCTTCCATAAGACTATATATATATATATTGCACCGAAATGCTCTTGGACCAGTTGCCTTAAAATAATTTGAACAATGGATAACTGTTTTAACAAAATAAGGGTGACTACCCACAACAGTTTCTGTATTACGGGTCTGTAGCGGGCCTAGATTTCACATTCTGGCACACAGGCTAGCCAGACATGAGTTTAGTTTCTTAAGAAGCCTGCACTTCCTAATAAATCTGATGCTCTTCACTCCAATACACTCTGTACTCGGGCCAGTGTACAAAATGCTGCTAGTAGCAAATTTCTCCCCATGTGTGAAAACACACATAGTCAAAATGTGAATTTAAAAAGTTGTCCCATCAGTTCTGATTTGTCTGTAAGGCATTATACCCAAATCCCTAAGGCCTTATTCAGATGGATGAGTGTGAGTTGTGCCTAAGATTTTCTGGCAGAACTTACATTAAACAGCATACAGACACATCTCCGTGTGCTGTCTGATGTATGGGACATAGGACATTGTATGGTACTATCATTAATGAATAGGACATGCTATGATTTACATTTTTTTTACATGGACCATTGGTCCATGAAAAAAAAAAATGCTGGTCTGAATAGTCCTATTGATTTTAATGGGTCCTAGTTCTGTCCCGAGTTTTTATCAGTTAATTCGGGCAGAATTTGGAACTCAAACTCATTTGTGTGAATTACGTCTTATGGAATTTTGCCCTAACAGGTGTATGTGGACCTATTTTTATGCATACATACAATATATTGGCATACAGTTTCTCCACTTAATTGGTTATTCCCAGCACAACAAGTAATTCCCTATCCTGAGGATCAGTGGGACCCTCATTGATCCCGAAATTTCAGCTCTGGCGTGACCCAGAGTGTGGGCAATGGAATCCGTGCATGTGTGCCTTTGCTTGATTCACTTCAATGGGACCCCCAGAGATAGCTGAGTGCTTGAATCACCAAAACTTCCACTGAAGTAAATGGAAAAAGGCACACATGCTGGGCCTTCACTGCCCACACTTCTGGACGTGCCGAGGCTAAAATCTTGGGATCTGTGGGGGTCTCAGCAATCAAACCCCCATCAATCAGCAAGTTATCCCATATCCTATAGTGTGATGGGAATAGCCCTTTAAGCACGGCTAGCATCCGGCTAGCAAATTTAAGCAATTTCTAATTTGAGGGTATGACAGTCGTGACCCCCGTTGATTGCTAGAACAGTTTCAGTTTCTTTTTTAAAGGCCATCTGTTGCAGATATCAGGATGCTCTTCTAGTTGTAGTGATGGGTAGAGGTCACAGTGGTTAGCCTCGAGATGATCACACACTTCAATTATGTGGCATTTTTGTCCCTATTGACATTAATGGTGATTTCAATAAAAGCAGGTCTATTAAGCTGTTTCTTAAAAAAATAAAATGCATTGATGATTACATCTGTTACAGAATCCATCGTTTTCATGGAAAAAAAACAGTCCTGCATACAGCACTTTTTTTCTTGTCAAAATGACAGGACCTCTGCAGAATTGATGGACCACATGATAAAAGTCGATGGAGTCCATCAAACATCATGGGTGTATGCCATGCGACGTGTCCATTAGATTATTGTGATTTCTGTTATTCAAAAAGTAATAAGAACCAAGAATAATAAGAACCAAGCCATTGGTTCAGATCACACAATGTACTGCAGCTGAAGAGGATACAGTTGCAGTTTCTTGTTCTGTTTCAAGGGGAGAAATGAATGGGACGCCAGGGATAAGATATATGAATCAAAGAACACAGAAGAGATCTGTAGAGCCCAACTACTCAGCGAATATGGAGAAAGTTTCTGCATTACAGCAATGAGTAGAAGGAAAGAAAACAGCCGAAAAATGCAAGTGAGACAAAACAATTCCTAAGTGCAACTACTTCTAATGAACATCTCCAGCTAACTAAGAAGCGAGTGTGATTCTTTTTGCTATTACAAATGTATACTTTCAGAATCTACAACTAAGAGCTGAGTGTTTGGGGACAGATCCTATTTTTGTAGGCGACGTACTTGTGACAGCGAGAAAATAATAAAATCTAAGAGTAATTTATCGAAATAAGTGAAAGCAATTGCACATGATTGCAATAACACAGTGACGTGTACTACTGTGGCTCTTATTATTGCAGATATTGTTTCCACTTCACTTTGGTGTAAATACCTCTATTCTAGCTAATCTATTTCTAGCTGTAATCAAATGGGGTTGTCTTCTGTTAGACCATTGGAGATTATTATTGTACCAAAACATGGGGCCACCAGATGATCTTATGCTACTCTGGTGGGCCGATGTGACTAACTTGACTAGTGTGAGGTGGAGTCCAGTATATGTTATTGTATGACTGTACATTGATTCGTTAATGAGAGTAGTTGTCGTAAGAAAATTGCAATGTAAATGTGAAATTTGAAAATAGTAGATTTTGGTCTATATACTAAAGCAGTGCAGATGTTTAGAAGCTCAATGAATACACAGTGTTGTTCAGAGGAACACAGCTGTGCAAAGGAGAACTATGTAATATTGTTCCTAATATTGCATGTACAGTAGGTTAACTTTTTACATTGTCATATATCAACTGACCAAGCTAGCACTCCTAAAATACACTGCTCAAAAAAATGAAGGGAACACTTAAATCACACATTGGATCTCGATGACCTGCATCATCTCCAGACTCTTTCACGACTGTCACATATGCTTATTGTGAACCTGCTCTGATCTCTGAAGAGAACAATGGCACACATGCCAATTCTGATGTTCTCTGGCAAATGTCTATCAAGCAGCACAGTGTTGGGCTGTGATCACAGGTCCCACTACAGGACATCGGGCCTTCATGCCACACTCGTGCAATCGAATTCTGACAGTTTGGTCAAAAACATAGAGACCAGTAGCCCAATGGAAGTCAGGGCTCCAGTAGTGCTTCTTCTGTATTTCCTTATACAAAGGAGCATACACCGATTCTTACGTTGGGTTCATGCCCTCCTACAGCTCCGCCTAGCTCTCCTTGTGTAATGGTCCATGTCTCAGTATCTGCTCCATGCTCTTGAGACTGTGCTGGGAGACACAACAGATCTTCTTGCAATTGCATGTATGGATGTGTCATCCTGGAGGACTACCTGTACAACCGGATTGGGCTGCAGATACCACCTCCTGCTACCAGTAGTGACAAGGACACTAGCAAAACATGAAACTAGAGAAGAATCAGAAAAGTTTAGAAGAGAGTAATTGTCTGTGGCCACCACTTGCCAAAGCATTCCATTTTTGGGGATGTCTTGCTGTTGCCTCTCCAGTGCACCTATGGTCCCTTTCATTTGCACTAATACAAGTAAAATGTATTCACAATCACTTAGCTGGCCATCTCACAGGCATCATAATCACGCAAGGTTTGTGTGTTGTGAGACGCATAAATCTTGCACAGATATGAACCCCATTCTTTTGAATGGGTCATACACATGAGCAATGCTTCCCATATGGCACCGTGATATGATGCTATGCAGGAAACAAATCACAGCATGTCCTATCTCGCTGCGTGCTCTCGCATTGCAGCACCCATTGTTTTCAATGGAGCCCGCTGCAGCATGGCACCACGTGCTAGGTGCACACAATGAGAGGTTTGCCATTGAAAGCAATGGGAGTAACTCTGCAATCCTCCACCACGACTAACAACTACATCCCCGAAGTGATGCAAGGCTGCTTTGACATGAAAACATCATGGTGAATTTCAAATGGTGGGGAGCGTGATATGGGCCATGATTCATGTCCACATATGGTGCTCTCCAGTATGAAATTAGCCTTACACTTCCTAACTGGACAGATTTATATTCCTGAAGTTTAAGTGATTTGGGTGTTATACGTAAATGTTTCCTTCACTTTTTTGAGCAGTTTACATTAAGAATACAATACAGTCAGGGTGGTTTCACACCTGCATCGGGTATTCCACTTTCCTGCTCCGTTTGGTGAGCAGCAACGGGGAATTCCTGTGTCCGTTTCTAGGACGGAACCGAATAGCGCCGAACGGACCCCATGGACTATAATGAGGTCTGTTCGCTTTCCATTCAGCTGCCCGGCTCTTAGCCGGAAGAAAGAGTGCTGCAAGATCGTCTTTTTATTCTGGTATTTTGTGGCGGATGTGCAACGGAATCTCCAACCGGAGATTCCAACGCAGATGTGAAACCAGCCTTTCTCATACTGACTAGCCAGATATGGGTAGGGGTTTTATAGCAAGGTCTTTTATTAGGCAGTTCAACCATACGATATCTGGAAAATTGATGTAAAGGAAGTACAGCAGAATTGTTTTTGCAGCCATGAGATTTGCTATTATTGTGTAAAAGTTGAAAAACATAAAAATACTATACACATTTGTCATTGATGTAATCATACAGACCATGCTGCAAAGTTCACAGTACAACATTTAAATTGTAAAATCAATGGCAATATTGATTTTTTTTCATCCCCCAGAAAGAGGTAATAAAAGTTAATACGTTATATGTCCCCCAAAATGGTGTCATTAAGAGATAAAACTCATCCTGCAAAAGACGAGCTCTCGTATGGTTATATTGAAGACACAATAACAAATATCTCTGAGTATAAGGCACAAAAATGAAAAGATCCCTGCAGTTCTTAACACCAAGACATACTTAGTATTTAAATAGTAACTAAACTTTCAAATGACTTTTAAAAATAAATTGCTTTATGTGTACATATGAAATAACTATTTCTAATCATTATATGACTTGTATCCTGCATTTTTCACTAGTTTTCCCTCTGCAGGCTATATCTGTAATTGCCAGTTTTTACTGAGTTGGTGGGTAGAGATTAGCTGCTATGATGTCTCCCATGCACTACACACATAGAGAAGAGGAAATCCTATTCTCCCACCTCTCTATAGTACATCCTAAGAAGCAGCATGGAGAACACTATACAGCAGTACTGAGCATCTGTGAATCCAGCAATGAGGTGAAATAGAAAATGTAAAAGTATTGTCCAATTACTGAACAACCCCTTTTCAATAGGACCCCCTTGGGTAAAAGAACAAACAGAGATATACTTACTCCTCTGTAAATGCTGAAATCCAGTGCTGCAGCCAGCAGTGATCCTGGAGGCATATTAGCACTAACTGCTTAGGTTAAGCAGCGCTGCTGATTAGAGCCACCTGATTGGCTCTTCGGCACCACGTGACTACACAGCGTGCACGCGCATTGCCTTCAGCAGCCGTGCACTACACAATACAGTTAAGCAGACGTGCACTACACACTACACTTAAGCAGCACGGGGTTAGGTTTAGGGTTACGGTTTAGGGTTAGGGTTAGCTAAACCTAACCCTAAACCCCAACCCTAAACCTAACCCTTAACCTAACCCTAAACACTAACCCTAAACCTAACCCTAAACCCTCAAACTAACCCTACACCTAACCCTACACCTAACCCTAAACCTAACCCCATGCTGCTTAAGTGCAGTGTGTAGTGCACGTCTGCTTAACTGTATTGTGTAGTGCACGGCTGCTGAAGGCAATGCGCGTGCACGCTGTGTAGTCACCTGGTGCCGAAGAGCCAATCAGGTGGCTCTAATCAGCAGCGCTGCTTAACCTAAGCAGTTAGTGCTAATATGCATCCTGGAGATTCCTGTGAGAGATGATGTCACAGGAAATCAGGTGATTGCTGCAGCCAATGAGAGGCTGCAGCATCACCGCCAGTTCTCCGGTATCAGTGTTCACATCCTGAGCAACATGATGCCAAGGGTTCAAGAACATGATTTCCTGTAATATTATCTGTCACAACAAATCCTGGGACTGCAACACTGGATCCCGGCTTCCACGGAGGGGTAAGTATCTCTCGGTTTATTATTTTACCCCATGTGGTCCTATTGAAATGGTATTGTTCAGTAACAAGACAACCCCTTTTAATAGATACTGCAGTCACATCTCTGTGCTCTTTCTCAAGCAGCTCCTTCCTCTTCACCTGCCTCTATAGACTTCCATGGGCAGGGAATGTAAGTTGATTTCTGGGTTTAGAGACTTCTGTGTAAAGATTTTATCAGTAATTTGAGAGAGAGTGATCATTGCAGCAAAATATATTACAAAGTTGCTTGTCTTTGTCTGTACTATCGATTTATAAAAAAAAAAGTTAGGTTACTCATTAACCCTTTAAGTCCCTTTTAAGTGGGCTTTAATCCTGTCCGATTACAGAAATACAAAGTGGGATTAAAGCCTCTGCTCCTGCAATCAAGCAGGAGCAGTTCGGGTTCTCAACTGTTAGTCAGAGCTGAGACCCCGAAGGAGAAGGGAGAAACAGTTTTAACCACTTCTGCCTTTTCCTTTCCCAGGTACACAGCACTCCATGAGCGCTATGTACTAAAAAGTGAAAGTGGAAGTGTCTCTTCCACTATGCAACCACCAGGATCACCTGGCACAGCAGAGCTACAGGGTCCTAGCAATGATCAGCTCTGCCAGTGACCATTGTTTCCTATGTCCCCCATGTGAATCTATGGGGGACATAGATGGTAAAAAAAATAGTAACATAAATAAGTAAGAAAAATTTACAGAATAAAATTAAAAAATATACATAAAATGGAAACAACACAAAGCTGACGCCAACACATACCATCGCTGTATGCGCCCTGTAATCCGAAACCATACATATTATATATCAAAATGTCCAAAACAAAATGAGGAACCCATTTCCATACTTAGTTAAAGTTTAGTGCAAATATATTAATTAAAAAAGCAACTATAAATGTAAAAAAATAACATTTTGTTTAGTTTTTTTTACCCCCTATACAACTAAAAAAACTGAAGAAAAAAGTCAGTGAAAAAGATAATAAAAAATAGCCCCATATGTCATGGGAAAAAAACCACAACAATAATAATTTTGGTGGCTGCAGGAAAGAAAATAGTGCCGTAAAACCACCACATGGGTAAAATCCCTAAAAAGTGTCTGGTCCTTTAAGGTACAAAACAGCCTGGTTCTTAATGGGTTAGGCCTTAGTCAGACGGGCGTTTTCTCGCGCGATTTGCGGATCGCATGACGGATGCGCATCCGCAAATCGCGTGACCGGTGCCCGAAAATCGCCCGAAAATCTGCTCCTAGCCGCGTTTCATTAGAAACGGGCCGGAGCTGTCCAGCGCATTGCATTCAATGGAGCGGCAATACAGCCCGCTCCATTAAAAGCAATGCGCTGAGGGCGAGTGTGGGATGAATTGTCGGGAAGGGCTTAAATATATAAGCCCTTCCCTGCAATTCATCCAGAAAAGTGTTAAAATAAAGAATATATATATACTTACCTGCTCCCGGCAGCCGGAGTTCCGCACGGAACTCCGGCTGCCGGGAGCAGGTGAGTATGTATATATGTTCGCATTGAGCGCATATAGAGAAGAGAACAGGAATCGCAGATCGCAGATAGGTGCAATCTGCGATTTCTGTTCTATAATTTATCGGACGAGCGCATAAAAAGCGCTCATGTGTCCGATACCATTGCAAAGCAATGGTTTTATAAAATCGCCGGACGCATGCGCATGCGCAAATCGCGGCAAAAAACGCCCGTCTGACTAAGGCCTTAAGGCGTTAAAAGGGTTTACTTCTTTATACCAATTATTAACCAACAGGCTAGATAATAAATATTAGATTGGATAATAATGACAAATGGTCCTGTGTTCCCCATTGCACACTGGCTGAGGGCTCTTTGACACGGGCGTCGCTGTATTTACATTCACCCTCTCTTGCTGTAAAAATGTGTAAACAGGCATGCAAAGCTAATGTTTGTGCACCCGTTTAGATGGCCTGGCGCATATACGGCGAGCCTGCAATGCCATTGAGCAGGGAAGGGGGGGGGGGGGGGCAGTTGAGCTTTACTAAGCTGTCTCCCCCTTCCCTACCCCTCGCTGGCTCTCAGCAATGGGAGGAGGCAGGACAGGGCGGGAGCAATTTTTGAAGGCAGCCAGCAATGGAAGGGAATGGAGAGGGGCAGGAGCTTAGCAGCAAACCTGCTAACCGCAAGCAAGGGGCGGAGAGGAGTAGGGAAGGGGGTGGGAGTTTATCAGTCATGCTGCTAAACTCCTTCCCACCTCCCTTCTACGGCAGCTGTCATTGGCTCCCATAGGAGTCTATGCAGTGGCCGATGTATTCTAGCAAGAAAGATAGTTCCAGGACTATGTTTCCTGCTCGGAGCTATATACCCAAATAATAGGAGTGAGCAAACAACAATGCCATGACATTTAATAATGTGCTATGTACTGCCCACATAACTCTACCACTGAGATGCCACAGTGCAGTGCTAGGAGCACCTTTGCCATACATTTGAATCTGATCATATGTGCTTCATACAGATAGGACAAATTTTACCTTGATTGTGATAACACTGGGCAGAAAATTATCCTAACCCAATAAAAAGCTATTGTTCACTTAACACAAAAAACCATTGTAAAATAAAGGCCCATTTACACAAGCAGCTAATCGCTCAGAGATGCTCAAACGACAGCTTGAGAGATTATTTTGCAAAAAAAAAAAATTGGTATTCAAGTAGCTACTCAGCTACTTAAATACCAATTATGTATGTAAATGAAGCCTCCTGAACACAGGTAATAGCCCCAGGCTATTATCTGCACTCAGATCCTTTGTTCTCCAAAAAGGTGCCCGAAATGCGGGTGCCCCGCGCCCATTTGCACTCACCGATTATCGCTAAAACGATCGCCAATTAGCAAATTTTTAGCGATAGTCATCCAGTGTAAATGGGCCTTAACTGAAAGTGTAAATAAACCACCCTGCTAACATGGCACACCGTGATATCCGTCGAGTTGAGTCAAGCTAAACAATAACTCATCTGTAACTCCACTATACAATGAATAAACCACAGTAAGGGCTGATCTCTCGAGCGCAGATGCCTAACAGCTCGTCCCGGCGATAATTGTTCCTGTGCTTTTACACAGGGATGAGCATCGCTGACTGAATGGAGGTGGAGTGGTTCGGGGATCCTTCCCGCTTGCCAACCTCGCTTTGTAGTAAGCAAGCATTCGTTCATAAGCGTTTACATGGAGCAACAAATCGTTCAGTTTTCTGCATGCAGAAACTGAACAACGAGCAGGAAGTGAATGACTTCTCGTTTGGCGCTCAGTCGGTGCATGCATTCACACTGAACAATGGTTTTTAAGATTCTCACTGGATCGCAGGAATCCGAACAATAATCGTTCTGCGTAAAAGCACCTTAATACATCAGTCAGGCTGTAGAACATTGAAGTGTTTCCTATCTCCCATTGGCAGCAATTCCCCTTCCCCACTTCAACTGGCAGCCATATTCTTCCCTTCCCCACCCCTCTCCCATCATCAACAGAATTTTTCCCTTCTCCCCCATTGGCAGCAGCATTTTCCACATCTCTTCTGCAACAGCTTTCAATCCCTTAATGGCCCTTTTCCCACTGTGAACAGCACTTTCCGTTTCTTATTCCTCTACAATGACAAACTGTGTTCCAAGCTCGTCTCTTTCTTCTTCTGCCTTGATATTCTTGTTTCCAGACTCTTGCTGTGTTCTGGAACTGTACATTTGTAGTCATGTGACCATGATTTCAATGCAAATTCTTTACCCATTTGAGCCCCAGAAACTGCACTGGCACTGTAAAGCTGGTGCAGAGACGCTCCTGCTTCTGGTAAGTGTTGACGGTCCCATCCCAGTGCTGTATTCACAGCAAAACTGCTCAGTAGTACTGTATAATGTCCTCCATGTTGCTTCAGTGTGTCAGAAGGTTGTGTGCTGTGTATGGGAGACATCAGAGCAGCTATTCTCCTCCCAGCTCAGGGAAAACAGACAATAAGCGTTGGAGCCTGCAAAAGGAAACACTGGTGATAAATGTAAGATGCTAGTCATATAATGGCCAGAAATACGGTTATTCCTTGCATACACACAATAATCTTATGATACATTATTCTAAAATCGCATGTACGAGTAGGTACCTTCAAAGTCGCATCTGGCAATTATAGCACTGAGACAGTTGGTTGAGGCAGGAGCAGACTAGGAAGCTGCACACTGGGGATATACTGTAGCACAGCTTGGCCACAGCAGGGCTAGACCAGGCAAGAACCTTCACCACCAGGCAAGGAATGAGAGCCGTCACAGGGTATTTATAAAAGAACAGATATTTGGATGTGATACAGGTGCAGGAGAGGAAAGATCACAACCACAGAGTCATTAACTGTTAATTTGCTGGTGAATTGCACAGATGCCAGAGTTTGTAGCAGATGGATTATTCCGAAAAGTCACCTGAAACGATATTCTAAAAGATGAGAACAGACAGGATAGTAGAACGATCCTGCAATTTAAAAAAAAAACAGGAACCCTGCATAGAAGCGAGCTGTTAAAAAGGTGTTCACATGTTTAATTTACGCTAAGGGGTATCTTCATGAAACACCGGTAGCTTTTCTTCAAAGCATGGTTTCAGGCCATGATTTTAGTTCGGCATGCACAGACTTGTTGATGGACAATAAAGGAAGGCTTTTGCTGACACAACAGCTTTTTTCATGGATCGGTTTTATAACAGAGATATTCAACATGTTATAAAATGTCCTTAGGTTATTAAGGTGTGTTGTTATCCACACGATTACAGTAATCAGGTCATCTTAGTTCTGTATATGACCAACCGTTTTATGATAATACTAAGAGTGCCATTTTTTCCAATAAAGATTGCAAAATAAAAATGCTACTTCCATTTTTAGCGTAATCAGCTATCTGCACTAGTTTTTCATTTTTTTATTTTCATAAGGAAAAAAAACAAAAAACGGACAATATAAAACCAATAAGAAACCACTCCTTCCAATTGTGTTTCTTACACTAAGAAAAGAAAAACCAACTAAATATGGCCGCACAAACGGTCTTCCCAAGTTTGGATTTTTATATGCACTAAATAAAGTCATTGATTTCAGCCTTCTATATAGACACTAGACGTTTCTTCTCCCTATCCACACTGCGCCCTGTCTGGGTTGAAGGTGATCTGAATATTTCCTCCCACATACAAACCGCTGGGTATAATTTGACACATTTACATGACCCCTTTTATGGTTTGACTGTCAATTAAGGGTTAGGTACCTAAAGTTGTGATGCATCAGGATGATGTGCCATAAGAAACTATGCTTTTGATTCAAAAGGAATTCCACCCTTGATAAAGATTCAGTAAAGCCCAGCATCATCATGCCAGAGAGAAGATATTCTGCACCGGTCACAGAGGATTAGACTGCATATACAGTCAAACCTCTCCAAGAGGCCACATTTTGTGTGACAGATTCAGTTCCATCATCTGCTGCATATTGGCCATGTTCTTTGAGAGGACCAGCCGTCTAGAAGGCCACTTGGTTGGTCATTTCAAAAGACATTCCACTGTACTTCAAAAATGGTTGATAACCTATAGGAAGGCAATCAAACATAACAGAACGTTTTTAATCAGAATAGTTGGCTATCCATATGAGATTCCATAAGGTTTTGCATTTTTCGCTAGAACAGTTGGATCATCATCATTTCTAGACACTCAGGTTCTGCTATGAAGGAATGTCATAGTACATGGGGATATCCGGTAGTCTAATCCAAAATCTGTGTTCTTCACTTTTTGTTCAGCTTATTCCACAAGCTACATTTAACTTTTGCTGTGTCCCATTTTTTAACATATTTATAGGCTTATACTTCGTAGCTGATCAAGCTTTTCACAGTTGTGTCTATCTATGTAGTATAACATCTGCCAAGAATTTTTGTTCAGGGGGATCTTTCTTAATTGATATATCTACCATGTTAATGAAATAAGCAATCCCAAGACAGTATTATGAAAAATGAACTTTTTTATTTTTTGAAACAAGGAAGAACAATAGGAAAATGTAACATTTTCCACAGAAGTCTGTTTTGAACTGGAGCTTACAATAACATTTTCAGCACCAAAACGAAAACAAATATATATATATATAAAAAAAAAAAGAAAAATATACAAACAGCCATAGATTAGTATCTATAAGCATACACATAATATTGCACTTTATCTCTCTAGAAATTTGGATTCGTTCATTTGTTCCTAGTTAGGAAACCATCTTGAATACTGGGCTATATTCGCCAACTTTTTTTTTATTTTTTAAAAGAAACTGACCAATACATGTAAAAAAAAAATACAAACAAAAAAAGAATTTAATGCCTCTAAACAGAGTAAATAAATATTTTCACAAACTTTGCAGAAGTTTTGAAGCATTTTTTTTTTTTAGATTTACCACATTTCATGCGATACAGTGCCAGTGGCCTTAATGCTAAACCTCACATACATTTGCAGTGGCTATTAATATTGGTCAACCCTATTCAGACATAAACGTTTGCCTATTGCTTCATAGGCAAGCCAGGAATTGTTCCCCATTTTCTAAAATTACGGAAAAATGGAACAATAGTTTTGAGAAAAAAAAAAAGAAAAAAAAAGGTTTTAATGACAATTATCTGAGAAATAATCAGCACTTAAAACACAATAGTGAACTAGTGGAGGAGAAAAAGAAGGGAAATGTCAAAACTACTGTTCTTTCCTCTTCACTTATGTCAGATAGAGAAAACCAAAACGTCAAATGAATCACTTAAAACGTGACTAATAATTTTTATATCTTCACTGTGGAAGGATTTTGTTTTCTTTTTAAACTGAAACGGTTAACTAAAATAGCTTAAAAAAAGGACACTTGCAAAAAGCACGGATTATAGTGGATATCACAAGTTCTTGTATTTTAAAGGGGTATTCCCACTACTCAAAATGGCTTCAAAACCGCTCTATACTTCCCGATTTCTGTTGACCAGGACATGTGACTGCTGCAACCAATCACTGGCCACAGTAGTGACGTTCTATAGCCAGTGATTGGCTGCAGCAGTCACATGTCCTGGTCAGCAGCAACCAGGAAGTACAGAGTGGCTGTGAAGCAATTTTCGGTAATGGGGAAACCCCTTTAACTTCCTCATCAGTAAAGCAACTGTATTTGTTTCCTATTCACAACACTGTGGCGGAACCTTTCTGTTATGCTGTATAGCGAGCGGATAGTGCTGTTCAGACGTGACTTCGATGCAGTCACCACATGTGCTAGGTTTTTAACCATTTTGTAGGGAAAGTGATGAATGCCATAACACATTAGCCATGTAATACCCTATGAAAAATGCTTTTGTATAAATGATTCAGTAACACTTAACAGAAATGCACAAAAACCCTCCTGTGTGCCAAATTTCAAGCAAATTTTGAGTGCTGTGAAAAAAAATGACTTTTTATATATATTTGTGCATTAGTAAAGTGTTACCAGTCACATGAACTGCTATTCTTGTCGAAAAGGGTCGAGAAAGGAAAGACTGTGCCTATATGCCCTTCATTCTTCTCATGTTAAAAGGCTACACTGCTTGAGCATCACAGGTACAAAAAAAGTTACAAAGGAATCCCCCATGTAAAATTAAATAACTTGCCACCAGTGCCTTAAAAGAAAAAACAAAAACATTAATGCCCTAACTTTATGCGCTATTCAAAAAAACAGAAAAAAAAAGGAATAGGAGTTATTTTGTTTGCTTTCTTGTGCATATTAGCTAACACCACCTCATAACTCCCCGACGTTGTACAGTGCAACATAAAAGACACAAATAGCATTCCAAAAGTTTGGCAAGTGATGAAATCTCCTGAGATTAAGTGATTTGTAGGAAGTCTGTAACAAAATCCTGCTTGGGGTGACAGTATAAAGGCAAAAATGTCTTTGATAGAAACTAAGCATACAATCTTAAAGAAAAGTCTGATTTCCTCGTGTTGTATTCTTTTCTCTCTTTCTCGTCTTGTCTCTTTTAAATCTAACCCACTGGAATTGTTGCTATACTACAACAGTAGGCCGCAAAACATAACAGCAATAAACTGGCATGAAGGCATTTGATGGGTGTAAAGAAATCCGTTGCTGTAATGCAAGCTGAAGATGGTGCACATGCAGCCATAGTGGACAATACTAAGCATGTAGAGCCCAGGGCTACAACCGAACAAAAAGATAATAGTGCATTTGTCACTGCATTGTCTCTTGCTTGCTTCTCGGTGTGCACAACACAACCGAGGTTAAGGAGGAAAGCTGTAGTGATTCCAAGCTGCTCTACATACACGCTGAAAGGGTGGAAATTCAGTGTTAGAGGAACCCCGGATCCTCTTTTCACTACGCGCCGAGCATCTTGCTGCTTGGCCGTGAGCCGTAAGAGTGCGGCATCTTTTGTGTGCCAACAGCAAGGCAGTCTGACTTCCAAAAGTATGGAGCACAAACGTGTTACAAAGCTGTAAGCACCATAATCATGACCACAGGTTGATTCAGTTTGTAGCTTCCAAAGGAGAGACTCAAACTGTATTTTCTGAAAGCGAGTCTCCATTATGGCTGCCATGTCTCTTTGTCGGCAGTTAATCTTAGTCTCATCGGCTGAACATTGCAGATTACTTCAGCGAGATGGACAGGAGGGATGTTCTTCTACTGGCTGATCTGGGTTTGGATCAACCTAAAAAGGAAAAAAAAAAAGAAAAAAGAAGAAGAAATGAAATCTAGGTCAGTATTTTAGATGGAAGACGAAAATATACAGTAAGCCCTGACAGTAGCCAGTGCCAACAAAAACATCAAGGATACATTGAAATTAAGGCAAAAAAAAAAAAAAAGACGACCTGTAAGTATTGCTTTTTGGTTTATTTCTAATTCTATGTTCTATCGCCAGTATACGGATATACTTTAATGAGAATAAAGTAGTACAGAAAAGTCATTGAATTTAGTTCACGATGCAGCTGAGTCAAGATGATTAGAACAAAGGCAACTTCCATTATAAAGTTGCCCCATAAAATACCACACCCAGAATATGGGAGGTATAAAAGCTATGCGGTGAGGGCATCGTCATCGCTTCTAATACTGGTACTTTTGTTAAAAGCATAGACTTATCATATAATGCTAGCTGCTCCTTCTCCATTAACAAGTCCTATAAAACCATGCTTACCTCTGAGTAAAGAGGTGGAGGCAGGTAACGAAATTCTTGGATATAAGCAAACAGTGGTCCTTGAAGTGCCAACTCAAAATGATCACAGATATTTGAGGATACCATATTCTGTCTTTGCTCTTCTGTGACAATTTCTGCATAGCTTGGAGGTGCTAAAAGAGAAGAAAAACAAAAACTTGTAAATACAGTAGATGTTAAAAAAGCCTAGTATTTAGGCAATGCTGATATCACGCTGCACATGGTACTGCACAGGCCTGCTGACTGGCACGTGGAAGAGCATGCTGCCATTACAACATCGAGATTAAATAAAAAAACTATTGCGAAATTACCTTCAGGTCGCTCTGGTAGAACTAATCCCAGCCAGTTATTCATGCTGTACTGACTGCTTACACTAGATGTCCGACTGCCAAATGGGTGCAAAGGAATTGTTCCAATGACCAGAGGTAAGTTAAGAAATAAATCCATTGCTCCCGGAATATCCACATATACCTAAACATAAGGAATAAAATGGTTACAAACTGAAAAGAACCGGATTAGATGTGCCATAACATCAAACTAAGCATTGTGAATAATGGACTAACCCCTTATGTGCAAGCCGTTCTGAAAAAGTAGTAATTCATTGAGAATGGATTGCCGATAGGCATCTTTGAAAAAAATACTAAAATCGGAGAATGGACTAACAGTGCAAAGTTTTAAATCCAGGGGTGACCCATCCCACTACTTTTTATATGGCTATGCTGCAAATAAGTACGGAGGTTCTGGGCAGGAACACGTCTAGTGGTACAGTGGCAGCGGACCAACTACTAGAAGTCTTTAGCGCCACCTATTGACACTAGTCCTACTGTATGTGATGTTGCCACTTTAGTTTTGCTAATTAATAAAAATGATCAGCATTAATATTTCTCTCGAATGAGTTTACAACTTTTTAAGCAAGTGGCCCTTAAATAATTGCTTCCAAAAATATCAAAGTTTATATATAAGAAACCCCCACACGTTGGAGATGTAGCGTCAAACCTACCATAAGAGAATATTCTACGCGGATAATGCTGCAGTCAATGATTGAAGGGGATACGGGTGGAATTTTTAGCAGCTTGCCATTCCAGGTCTCCGTTTTTCCAGAAGAAAGGGATTCTCCCCGCAAGTTGGCCACAAGCTGCTTCACCTCCTTCATTTTCCCTTTGGCATAGAAAGTCTGTGTTTGATAAATGGCTGCCTTAGGTACAACCATTCTGGAAGAGCAATTCTCAATCTCTGCGAAGATTTGAATTGATTCACCTTCAAGAAAAAGATAAATAAAGGCTTTAAAGGAATCCACACTGGCAAGGTAATACATTACAACCCAAGCCGCTCCATAACTCAATCTGTGATGCCAACATTTATCTTAGCGTTGAGCCATCGAGATACTTTCACTGTCTACTTAATCTTCAAGGCTTTCCCATCAATAGCAATAAATACAAAATTCTGAGTTTTTTCTTCACACGCACTCACCTGGTGTATAGCCCTTCCGTTCGATTTTGGCACTTAAGGATATTGGACCTGAGGTACAAAACCAGCAACACAGAGTTTTCTCTTTTGTGCCTGCTTGTGGTGACTGTGGAGGAAAAGAAGAGATATTCGTTTTAATAGACTTACTAAAGGATAGAATACCAGCGCACAAGACAACGCTATTTTGATAGGAAATGTGTATTTAAGCGGAATGTACCTAAGATTCTGTACAGGGCAGTATTATATTCAAGTCCCCATCTATGTATATTCATGGGACATGAGACTATAAAAAAATATGGTTCCCTCCACTGAATATAGTGGGGATGGTAAAAAAACACACATCTAATATTGATAGAATTCCCCAAAAAATAAATATATTTTAAAGTGCCAATATATGTTGGAAGAGAAAAGGAAACATAATAAAATCTCTTCCCAAATGGTCAATAATATAGAATCTGGCCAGGCAAAGGCTCAAACAATAGGCTCCACCACTGCATGCTATTGAAAGCAGTATCTGCATAGGCTTGTATAGATTTGATGACTACTTCCAAACCTATTCTTCATAAATAAATGGTTTAAAAAAAAATCTAAAAATCCAATTTATATATGGAAAAAATAAATAAAGAAGATAATATCCTTACCAGTAATGAAGGAGTGTTGATATCTATATGTTCAAACACGGTGAATTCCTTCTTTAATTTTACTGGTAGCAGCCAGGCTCTGTGCAACTCTGCTTTTACCCAATAACGTACACTGCCATGTCTGCCTTCAAATGAGGTAGCAAGTGGTCTGTGCAAGAAAGGAAGGCAAAAATTAGCGACAGTGTCCCATTACAGGCTCGTTAATACAGCCCACAGCAGAGGCCTACTAAGACAATTAGCTGGGATATCAAACAGAAACAGGGGGAAATTTTTTTCTTTCTTAATAGTATTAATTCTGGCCAGTCATGAAATAATGACGTTAGAAATGAGACCTTTGCCCTTTAGATATTACATGAAGGTCCCCTCCCCTGCATTATGTATATATATAGTAAGTGGAAGGTGGGATTGTATTTCTGGTGAGGAGTTTCTATATCGGGGAGTGGTTTGGCCTTAGAAAACAGGACACAAGTGGAAATACTTACGTCTGTGGAAGCTCGAAACTAAATGCATATTCATGGCGTCCTGAATGAATAGTGGTCAGTCCTTCTTCAGAATTATCATCATCTAGAAAAGGGGCAAAAAAATACCAGTAGGTTAATTTTAGGATTCGGCTTATGTGTCCTTAATTATCTAGTGTGATCGGAAGCACAAGGGTTAACGCTATAGAATCTGTGCCTCAACGTTGCAATCTGAAGTTTTCAGTAATTAATACCAAGTAGTTTTTCTGGAATTAGTCATTAAAGGTTCTGCTCCGGCACTTATAATTTGCCTAGCAACTGATTTAACTAGTCGGAGACAAAGAACAATACGATAAGCCAACTAACTAGGAAACAATGAAATCTAGTCCATGGCATTGAGGTCAAACCCCACCCAGACATTCGAGATATTAAGGAGGGGTTCGCATTTGCAGTAAACAACTTGACCTTCATGATCTATCTTTGTACATTCACCATGATATTTTATAGGGGGTGTAGATTGTGGGGTGTAATAAACCAAGAAATAAGTGTAAAAAAAATGGTTTATTAATAATGATCTAGCGTAATAAAATCTAATATAAACCCACTTGTGCCGAATATATTCTTATTTATTAGGATTAGGCAAAGCAGCTAGAAAACCAGGCCGTTTTCTTTATGGAAGCCACTTGTCGGTGTAATCCGCACGATAACGGGCTTAATCCTCTAATATTTCATTTAATGTTCCCTTTTACTAGATGTATAAAACCCGTCGGACTTTCTTCTCTCGACTGCTAAGTTTTTTTTGTAATGCCAGCTCAGCAATCTCCTGGAAAAGAGCAGCAGCAGCAGTACAGTGTGGTAAACAAGTGCTGAGCTGTCAATCACAGACAGACTCTAGCAGGAGAGGACCGGCCTGAACCGGTGCAAGCAGATCCTCAGCCAGTCTCTCATATGCATAGACATGACGTAGCTCGCTGCAGAGACAGCTCACGCACACCCTAACATGCTGGAGCTGAGCCCACACTCCTCTCCTCCTGCCCGCCCACCTCTTCCGGGTCTACTGGAGACCATGCTGGATTCAGCCAAGGCAACGTGCTACTGGCCCCCGCAGCGCCGTGTACCTACATGGCCAACCGACACTCCTAGCTGGATACGGTCTAGTGTGGCCATTCACCTCCACATGTGCAGTAGGCCACGCAACTGTCCTCTGGCTAATCTCATTCACTACATAGCAGCATAGCCTTGTGTTCAGCAAGAACTGGGCTTATCCCCCTCAGAAGCAGGAGGGTTACATATTATTAGGCTTCTACTCCACAAAATGGACAAGAAGCCGGCGTGACCGGCGCCAAAATGTACAGAATAACACGGTCAAAGTGTACAGGAAGCCCAGTGGCCAAAATGTACAGGAGGCCACCGTGACCGGCGCCAAAATGTACAGAATAACGCGGTCAAAGTGTACAGGAAGCCCAATGGCCACAATGTACAGAACGACGCTTTAACTGAAGGGTCAAAATGTACAGGAGGCCATCGTGGCCGGGGGTCAAAGTGTACAGAAGGTCATAGTGGCCAGGGGTCAAAATGAACAGGAGGACGCAGTGGCCGGGGGTCAAAATGTACAGGAGGCCATCGTGGCCGGGGGTCAAAATGTACAGAAGGCCACAATGTACAGAAGGCCGTAGTGGCCGGGGGTTAAAATGTACAGAAGGCCGTAGTGGCCGGGGGTCAAAATGTACAGAAGGCCGTTGTGACTACGGGGTCAAAACGCACAGGAGAACGCAGTCAAAATGTACATGAGGCCGCAGTGGCCGGGGCACACAGCATTGCTTCTAGGGATATATAGTCACACGTTTTGTGTTACACTGTTGGTTCCTGTCATTGTAGCTGACTGCCCCGGACTTACAGGATATTACTACTATTGACTATGGCATTATCACGGAGCTAGACATTGGCATATTAGAGAGGGACCTGGGGTGATGGGCACCTACAGCTGCTATAGGTCACTTGGTACAAGAACAGTCCCTTTAGGGATGAGCAGTAGTTCTCTGCTATCCGGCACCACTATGCGGGGGTCTCCTGCCCGCTATGTACCCCTGCAGTTTCCTGTTCCTCAGTGGCAGGGCCCCATTGCACTTCTCTGGGGGCCCATGCCTTCTAGTAGTGCCCCTGTCTGGGGTTAAGGGGACACTGAAGTATCACCTTTCTCCATTAGTAAGCTACGCTCCCTCATGTGCAGCCATTTTACATTACAGGAGAGGCGACTCTAGTGTTCACAGGTGAGATGTGAGGAGGCAGCCGCCTCCACGGGCACTATATGCTCTGCGAGCACACATATATACCGGACGCCATTCCTCCCAGGCCACATGTGACCCCTCAGCCATTTCTAGCCCAGTCACACTACTGGCAAGTTTGGAGCCTGCCACAACTCGTCACTACTACAGCGGGTTAACACGTCATAACCACGCCCACCTATCGCCACCTGCTCCCGGGTGCCCTAAGCAACAGCCTCAACCAATCAGAGCTCACATGCATCTCCATAGCAACAGCCTAACAAAAGCTCAGCGTCCAATCACCAGTTTGCTGGGTGCGGCTATCCCCGCTACCCCTCCTCTCCCCATAACCAAGCTTGTGTGAGAGCTTACTTGCCAAGCTGCACGTAACAGGAGCGAGCCTGGATTAACCCATTCACCGCTGCACACAGCACCTTGAACAATACTCCCAGTCTAAAAAAAGGTTATTTAACAGCGGCAACGTGTATAAAAACCTTCTAATAGCGAATCCAATATAGAAATAGCCTGGCTGCATATTGCAATGCAGAGATATAAGGACTGCATGCAGGGTTCTAGAGAAGACAAGCTGCAGCTATATGTAATAGTGAACAATCATGGGGCTTGTAGTACATATTTGGGGGGGGGGGGGGGTAAAAAAACTACAGATCTGCAAAATCTGGGTCATGTGATAAACCAGCAGAATATACCCATGAGATGGACAATAAATATCAGATCACATCCACAGAGATCAGCAGAATGTTACAGGAATGACATTTTTTGGATACAATGTTCTCCTGTGTGTGCCATTCTCTGGTGGAAGAAGATATTAAGTCATTGGCACCACCTGACAGCCACCCAGCCAATGCCTGGAGAGAAGAGGAGGCTCCCCTCCCACTCACATCTCTCTCCACTGACACCACTAGCCCAAAACAGGATTGAACCGCTTCTAACAAAGGCTGCTGGAAACTTCAGAAAAACAAGATGATTCCTTCACCCCCCCTCCTCCTCCTCCTCCTTCTTCTTCTTCTCGCCTTGCAATGACTTCTCCCATTCAATCTCCATCACCTTATAAGACTATTAACAATATCCATGCATTTACAATAAAACTGCTGCAATCACCCAGAAAAGTTGTGCAGAGGAGCTGTGTGACCACAGGGGTACCTGCTGCCACTATTTGCACATTTTAAGAACATTGTAGCAGCTGCCATTATTAACACTTTACACTATGCAACAAATACTAGGATGACAATGGGCACTGGTGACTTTGTAGCAGCAGCAGCTCCTGGTGCATCAATGGCAGCCCATCATGTCACAGTCTCTGCAGCTGGTGGCACTTACCTCTTTCATGGCCAATGAGGATGTCTTTATGGTTGAAATACTCCACTTCCTCGGTATAATTCTGGGTATAGGCAGTATTAGATCCAGCATTTCTAGATTCAGTCCATCTCACTTTGGCATGTCCCCTTGCATGGATCTTCAGGGATTTCACTCTGATGTCCCCAGTAACTTCCAGATTTACCTTTCCTGAGACTGTGTCCCCACTGGAATACACAGGGACATGGCTGCCATTCAGACAGTCAAAGCTTATGGTTAAACTCTTTACCTTCCCCAGCACCATGATTGTAAGAAAATGTAGAAAAATAGATGCTGTATGATGGTGAAAATGGGGAGGGGGAAAAAAAAGTTAAGATCTCATATAAAATGTGATCTTGTATTGCACTGCTGGTGCCTTGCAGGCAGGGTCAGTGCTTGCTGTGCAGGCAGTTCATTGGGGATAGTGGGAAGGAGAAGTAACAGCAGTGCTGCTGTCACAGTCTCTGCTCAGTGGTCTCCTTACAAAGACGGCTGTCTGCAGTGTGCCGGCTCACTTTATGTAGAGCTCTGTGAAAAACAACCTGACTGCGCATGCTCCGAGCCTCTGACACATCCACTCCTCCAGCCCTTTATCCCTTCTTCTAGAAAACTTTGCAGGACGTGCCCTTTTTTTTTGCACTTGTTTATTTAATATAATATAGCAGGTATTTCAGCCTTGATCTACAATAATATCATAGATTTTAATGCACTACAAGAAGCAGTAAGTGGAGATGCTGCTGCTATAGGACAGCAGATCTACTGCAGCTGACAAGGGGCAGGAGAGATATACTTTTATTATAGGGAAGGGTGATCAGATCTAGAGCATTTAGGAACAGTGGGCATATTGCATGGGGAAGCATGATTAGCTGCTAGATCTAAGATGTCTGAAGACTCCTTGGATGCAGAGTCATGTTGATCTGCTGCATTCCCTTCTCCTTGCACCCTCACTTGTTCTGAGGATATGTGCATATCACACATACATAGGGACTTTTTTTTTCCTGTTTGAAGGTGCTATGAAAGAGTCCAGGGATTTTTTTTACTTGATTTGGAAGTTTTCCATTTGAAGGTAATGTATTATGCAGCTCTGCAGGATGGTTTCCTGATACTGAATGGGGAGCTCTTTAATCGATAGTGAAGGAGGTAAAGCCATTACTGTATTTAATGGATATCAGAGGTGTTATGAAGAATTCATAATAAATATTACTATATTCAATAATAAATATTACTATATTGCATAATAAATATTACTATGTTGCATAATACATATTATGACTATATTCTATGATAAATATTATTACTATATTCTATAATAAATGCTATTAATATTTTTTCTATAATAAATACATTTGAGTCTCAGCATCTGGGGGTTGTGTGAGATTTATGCTGCCCATTAAGATTAGCACGGCCGCCATGCAAACGCATTTTAGAGTCTGTAATAGAATCTCAAAATTACGGCCATATTTCGGCCCTGTAAAATCTGAAGTACAGTATGGGCCCAAAGACATAGTAACATTTCCTCCTTTGGCTATGATAATGATAAATGCATTGACATTCTCTGCAGTTTCTGACTGTGGGATGCAATTCCCTTGTGTATATAGGAAAATGTACCCCATGTTAAACACCAAGGAGCTCTGTGACCATATAAAGGAATGAAGGCCAGGTCAGATATTTGTATACGGGCTGTAGAGGTAGGAGGTGACTTCTAGCAGGGTATATTATTCCTGCTGCTGCACAGTTTCTTTAGGAAGGGGAAGCTTTGTGTCCATTTTTGATTAATTGCTATAAAGTGTCCCTATTTCTGCTCAATGTGAGGCTTTGTTCCACAAGGTTACCAAGCTCCTTTTTTTTGTCATTGCTGAACTTTGCTAAAAAAATCAGACAACCATAATGTTTACAGATAAACAGGAAAAAAACCTCTATGTAATATACTATATGATCCTATTAGCTGTGACTTGTAAAGTGCTAATCTGACTTGCTATTTTTTTTAATCATGAACTCTGAACAAAAAGTCTTCTATTTTATCAACTGTTCAAAATATTAAAAAGGTAGTAGTGTGACTATAGAGGTTCTAAAGCAAATGTTGCAAGGTTCTTTATAATGCATAGTACAGGGGCTGCAGAACCTGGTTGTAATTTGAGGGGTTAAAAAAAAGAGGTTCCACAGCAGCTTAGATTTGTGGTATGTTGTCCATCTACTGCACTAAAAATCAATACAATACAAGGAAATGGGGCCTTCAGAACCCCATTGACATGTAGTGGATATTTCTGCTTCGAAGTTCAGGGCATGCACTGTGTGATGTCCATAGTGTTTGGTGAATAAGTTCAGCCAACGTGACAAAGTCTCCGGCACATATGCTGGACATAACCATAGGCGCCCATTGACCTGGCAGAAGCCAACAGCGTCCTTTTGGCTTTCATCTTGATGGTATGTGTCACAATCCTTTTTGTACTGTATAGGAAAGTGCAAGAGACTGCGCATTACTATTCAGTGGGTGACCACATAAAAGCATGTACCATATACTTCCAGCAAATGCCTCCAACATACAGGTAGCAGGAACCAGCACAGCCTGGACCAGACTTCTACTACTAGTAGGCCTCACCACCACCTGCTTCCCCAAGGCCTTGAGGACAGCAGGGAGGTTACAGCCTGAACCTCTAACCAGCAACAACTAACTGATAACTAGCCATGTGCTGGCTTTATAGAACTTTAGCTCCTCCCACTTGCCTAACCCTGATTGACTATCTCTGGAGGCCCATAACATGGCAGATTAACCCTTACTGTGCTATGGCAGCCACCACCTGTAAAATACAATGCACCGAGCAATATACACACTCATGGACATCATAAAATTGCTGTAAACATTAAACACATCACACTTCCTTTTTTCTAATCTATTTTTGTATTACAGTTTTTTTTTTCTATTGTCTGTACATATCTAGGGGGGCTTCCATCTAACCCGAGCTGCAGGTAATAGGGAAAAAAAAATTGAACATGCTCTATATTGTGTTTGAATTTGTGCACCAAAGGGCCCCATAGAAGTCTATGGGGGGGGGGGGGGGGGGCAGGATGCATGATATACAGCGCAAAACTGTGGGGGAAAATAACACATCTGGACTTCATTAGGCTAAAAAGCCTTTTAAATCAGGCTGGTGGGGGTGTCGCACTTGGATATGAACTGGCCCTGTGTGCAAAAATGTACAGTAACATGTCGAAACACATGCACAATAGCGCCGTGTTCATAGCGCAAATACGTTGAGCTGAAGCGTGCACATTTGCGCTGACGCTCACCTGAGCAGCCTTTAGAGATGGTTTACAGAAGAAACCTTGAGCCCTTTACACAATGGACAGCAGCTGACCCCTATCTACTGGTCTAGGTATGTTCTATGACCTGTGCCGAGGTCACAGGGGGGAAGGGGTTGATAAGCTGTGATTATCACCTATTGTCAGTGGTGGATCCTGTGTTATCTGTATATACAGGTGTTGCAATCCTGCCTGTGCTGATAATGAGGTGACAAGTATTCAGAACAGGAAATGCCGGTCTATCCTTGGACTATGTGATCAGTGAGAAAACTGCAGGATGGTAGGATCTTTCTGAAACATACATCAGGACATTGAAAAAAAAGCACCACAAAAACATTTCCTGATGGCACATTCCCTTTAACATATGTGTGTATATCACACAGCCATATAAATAGTGTCATAGACTAACGTGAAGGGCAATAACACATGGACGTGGTTCCTCTACTCACACAGCAGTGATAATCACGGCCCGATCACGGGACAAAATGAAACCACTCATCTCAATAGCATTTCAGTGCTTTCGTTTTCACTATTGAGGATTTCTCGGGCATGAATGCTATGGTTGAGAAAATATAGGACCTGCCCTGTCTTCCCCGCAGGTGGTGAATACATGGAGCGGGGAAGATCGGGCGGCCGCTATCTTCCCGCTGGCGCGGAGTTTGAACCGCCAGCAAGGGAGAAGAAATTCCATTTGCTCAGGCACAACTACTGTCCGTACTGCCGAGCATAGTTGTGCCTACGGCAATGTGAATAAGCCCCAACTCTGGATTATAGAAATACGGATGGAATACTGATGGAAACCCGTCAGTTGTGGCGACAGCTTCAGTGTCTCTCTAGGGCACATTGAACGTTGTAGATTCAACAGAGATGTAGAAGACCGATATCAAATAATGTTAGGCTTATTTTACTTTGGGCTTTTGGTGGCGCCACTGCTCTCTATTTGCTATCTCACATGCGCTTTTTTAACTTTCTTAGGCCGGATTCACACAGATGCAGGCGTATTTGCGCATCGGCGTATTTTACTGTACCCTTTTTACCTACTAGGCAAGCGGCAAATAAACGCACCAATTGAAATGGCTAATTAGTTCCAGATGTGTACTTTTTCCTGTGGAATTACACAGTGTTCCACGCAACTTGCGTACTGCGGGTGCTTTGTGCACTCAGAATTGACTTCTATGGGGAGTTTTGGTGCGCAAACATGTTCTATTGTTTTTTTTTAGCTTGACAGAAATGTTTGCGCAAAATGCAGAAAAATGAATGAACCCATTTGAATCATTCCCTGAGTATTGCACACGCAAACATGCGTGTAATATGCAGAGGATAGAACCCATTGATTTCAATGCGCTCATTCACATTTACGTATTTTGCAGCTGCATTTCGGTTGCAAATAAAATAAAGTAGAACAGTCTCTATTTTTCTGCGTGTTTGAGTATTAAAGGTCCCCATAGAAGTCAACGTGGAGTGCGCAAATGTGAGCACAATATGCAAGAACATGCATGAAACACTGCGTAAATACACTGGAAAAAGAATACATCTGCTATATATTTTTTGTTTTTTTACTACAGCTAGGGATAATTTTCAGGGAAGAGCTAATATTTAAAACCCTTCCCCGAAAATCACTGCAGGGGTGCCAGCGTCCTATTGCTTTCAATGGGGAAACGGCATCCCCATTGAAATCAGTGGGAGAGCTTTGCGATCCGGAATGGATTAATGGCTTTTCCATTCATTTCAATGGGGAAAATTGATTTGACTTATGAGTGTTTTGGGTTAAGAGATCTGTCACTGAATGAATTAAACTCTTAACGCAAGGCACCACTGTACTCACCTCGCAAGCGCCGTCCCCGTCCCTCTCGCTGCTCTTCAGGCGTTCCAATAGTCTTCAGTGTCGTCCTCAGCACTGAAAGAGCATTCTCTTCCTGGTAACGTGGGTTGAATACCCCCTTCAGCAAGAGAATGCTGCAATTGGGTCGGGACCGCAGCCTGAGCCAATCATCCCCATCTCACCGACAGTCACTCACTGAGGGAGCCATCCAGGCAGTGCTAAAACTCTCTCCATTAACTTCTATGGCAGTCATGGAAAAGGTTAAGCCGTGACTCCCATAGAAGTGAATGGAGAGAGCAGTGCCTTTGGTAACATTTATGCCCCCTGCACACTGCAGAGCTGGATTCCGCATGCGCACCTGGTTAGTTTCATTGGTCCGCATGGCTCGCTGTCGAACATGCCCAGTACAGATTTTTTTTGAAAGGGCTGTGGATTGGACGGCTTCCATTGACTTCAATGGAAGCCGTCCACACGGAATTCATGAAAAAGTGGAGCATTGTGCGATCTTTTTCCTCTGCTTGCAGAAGCCACAATTTGTATCCGCAAGTGTGCAGGAAGAATCGATCTCCAATAGCATGCCATGGGCGCTATTTGTTGCAGATCCGTGGTGCGGACACTCACCGCGGATCCCGCAGCAGATATCCATGCGTGGGCAGGAGCCTTTAAAGTGTTATACAGCCAGGATTGATTTTTGCAACGAGATGTGGCTCTGTATTATAGTCAGTAGCCACTGAGGGCACGGCACAGCTCCTGAACCTGGTGCCATCCACTGGATCCTTTTCCGGCAGTGCGCCCCAATATTGGACGTACAGCTACGTCCACGTGTGGCAAGGGGTTAAATAAAACTTTCAAATTGAACATTTTTCCTTGAATAGAGGTGCTGCTAGAGGATAACCATAATTTCTGCTATCTCCAAGGAAACAAGTAGTGTGTTAATTGTAGGTGATGTATAGGATTTTTTGTTATTTTCATCCATTTATTTGATTAATATTTCAGTTTGATTTTTTTAATATTTGCATATATTGTTGAGTATGTCATTTATGATAATATAGACAAGGATGCATTATATTAATACAGTCATTAATAAGTATGTCTCTAACATAAATTCCAAAGACTATCTAAGACTGCCCATAGGCCCACAGATAGTAGTAATAGGAGTTCGCTTTAACCTGTTAATGACAACCCACATGTACGGGTGGTATATGGAGGGCTCAGGAGCTGAACCAACTCCGTACAAAGTGGGCCACAGCTGTTTTAAACTGCTAACAGTTGTCGTCAACGGCCCTGCTCAAAGTTATCACAGCTGTTAACTCCTTAGATGTTGTCAATGTTGACAGCGGCAACTAAGCAGCAAGCCAGAAAGGAAGCCCTTTAGTGCCCCATCACCTGGGGTACGTTGAAGGAGTGCTAATTGGTTGACATGGCAGCCTGGAGCCTAGTGAAGGCTTGCCATCTTTCACAGTCTATTAAGATCTGCCTGTGGCAGGGCTTAACAGACTAATGTTAGAAATATAATATACTACACACCTGACGTAACGCAGTATAATTATGGTACAAGCGAGCAAGTAATTGCAAGTTCAGGTCCCCTTTGGGGGCTGAAGAAAACCATAAAAAATAAGTTGAACATTTTAAAAAATATTTTAAAAAAATTAAAAGTTCAGAAAAACCTTTTCCCATTTTTCATATTAAGAAAATAAATAAATAAAGTAAATATAATTGCTATCACCGCGCCTGTAAAAGTCAAAACTAATAAAATATCACATTATTTATCCCACATGGTGAACGTCTTAAGATAAAAATACCTAATTTGTATATATATTTGAGGCCTGTGTATGTTTTAGTGTATATGTGATTTGTTTATATGGTGAATGACCATATTGTGCTTGTAATATGTTTGACAACATTAATATGGTGCCACTAATACTTAGGTATTAATGTGTGTGGGTATTAATGAAAGTGACCCTCTAGTTTCAGGACAAAATTCTGTCCCATCACTGGGGGGGGTGGAGGGGGTACGTTATCTACAGTTGATTATCTTGGCCTTTTCCCCTTCCACTGGTTCACAGTGCCATTTTCTGGCAGCCGAGATGGCTGCCACCATTTTTAGACTATTTAATGATCCATAGAACATTGGTAACTTTAGGACTATCAATATATAATATCTGCTCTGTGATTGACCAGTGCTAATCACATGATCAGCACAGACCAATCCCAGGGCAGTGCATAGTCTAATTAAAAAAAGTCAACGGCCATCTTGGCCACCCAAAAACAGAATTGGGAACTGGTGAAATGAACGGATATCAAATATAATGAATGCAAATAATGTACTCCCTCCACCCTCTGATCCTGGGACAAAATTTTGTCCTGAAACTGGTGGGTTGCTTTAAGCACTATATTGTGGAATGAATTGTGTACTATATGGCAGAAATGAGTATTGTATTGTGGAGTGTGCCCAAGAAAGAAGGCTACTGAGGGGCTACAGTGGAGAGCAGGAAGTCTACACTGGAAATCATGGGACCTCTGGCTCTGATTCTGGAAAATGGGATGAGGGGTAGATATTAGAAGACAGGAATGTGAATACCAAAGCCAAGATGTCATACGGGACCTGAACTTAGAAGACGGAGGTCATATTTGGAGTAAGAAACTTCACCTCATCCAAACTCCCTTTCCAGCAAGCACTTTCTGCTTCTCCCAGAAGTAACACAAGGTTGCTGACTAAGAGGGGGAATATTAACAACTTCATGCTACTTGCATCACACTGCCGGTTTTGTTGTCTTCCCTCTATTAACGTCAATGGGGAAAAAGTGTTAGGAAGACAGTATGGAAAATATGTGATCACAAGAATTAACATGTGGCTCTCATTTTTTTTCAGATGCTCTGCATTATTACACATATCCTTAGGTGCTTTTCAGACAGTGTTTTTTCATCCCACTTTGGTTCAGTCCTGGTTTACGTCTTCTGTGCAGAGAACTGTATGAAACCTGGAGTGAAGCCTAGGGGTCAATAAGTAAGACAGAAACTAAAGAGGATGGCACTTCTCTGTGCTTTTCTGTGCACTTTTCAGATACTTGTGACAGGATGTTTTTCTATTTGCAATGATTCTCTTGTTGTTAGATCACAAGATTTTATTTAAAAAAACACCAAAACAAAGTCCGGGATGGCGAAACTTCAGTATTTTCTGGGATTTCTGACATATTTAAAAATGTGTCACTTTCTCTTTGCGAGGATTTCCAGTTTTGACCACAGAGCACCCACATATTGCAATCCTGTACTTGCTGCCCAGAGTGCACAAAAGAGACCCATTGTCTCCTGATTTCATTTATGTTGATTCGTATTGTGAAGCCTTTTACTATTTGCTTGCAGACGACTTCTTAAGAAAAAATGAATTGTTTCATTTGACTGGGATTTCAATTTTGTGCTCATTGGACATCAAGCTTTTAAATACTAATATTCCATATTATCTTTTTGCATTAAATTATGCAAGAATCCCAGTTTAAGGCCTCATGCACATGGCAGGTCCGGATTCCGCCTGCAGAATCCTGCATGGAATCCGTCCGTGACCACGGCGGGTGACCCTGCTTACCTGTGTGTACAGGCAACGGCGTCCGCTCGGACCTCTCTTCTTCCATGTTCTCTGTACTGCGGATGGTCCGCACGGCTCGCCGTTGGACATGCGCAGTACAGATTTTTTTAAACTCCTGCTTGACTTCAATGGAAGCCATCTGTTCGGAAACCACAGGAAAATGTAGCATGCTGTGATTTTTCATCCGCTAGGGGAAGTTGCAATTGGTTTCCGCTCGTGTGCATGAAGAATCTTTTTTGCATTGCATGCTATGGAGGATTAGTGCTGCGGGATCCGGAGGTTGATGCCCACTCCAGATTCCACAGCAAAAATCCGCCCGTGTGCATGAGGCCTAAGAGGATACTACATTATGTTCATGTTGCCTGCACCATGGCTCTTCAGAATAAACACACTTTGAAGTTTGCCTTGGGATCTGAGCTCTAAGTCACAATGGCGGCTGCACCGATCCTTTCCCGCTTACATCATGTAGACTGATAGCTTTCTCCCATTTTCAGAAGAGAGCTGTTAGTCTTCCTGCTGCCAGTGGGGAGAGTCCGGCATGGCCCGCCATTGTGACTCGGAGCTCAGCTCCAAGTATAAATTCATATTTTGTTTATTCTGAAGTGCTGTAGCATATCAGAATATGGTCCTGGAGGTACTTGAAATATTGTATCTGCATCTTTTCACACCTCTCCGCTTCCTCCTCCCACAGTGTTTGTGTGCTCCATATAGATTATATCTAATATATGGATTTTCTTCTGGAATGCCACTGATGTAAGGACAATGCTGATGATATATGCACTTTATCAATGAGTTGATCTTTCTGTACTTGATAACGATGGATTAGGTGAAAATATATTTAAAAATTAGCATAAATGCATTTTCCAAGTTGTTTTTATGCGCTTTAGAAAACCCATCTGGCACTGCGCTAAGGGGATGACCACGCTTAGTTTTTCACTAACCCGTCCGGGGTTTATGTTTGACTCCCCAAAAGTGGGATTCATACAGAACCCTGGGATGGGATCATAGGCTTTTTTTGCTTAAATGGAGATAAGGTTTCCATTTGAGCAGCTTTCTACGGTCTTTGGCACAAATGTCGAATGCAAATAGAAATCTGCTTAAACTAAAAAGCTTATTGGTCTCTATTTGAGCAATAGAAGCCTGTGGTTCTATCCCAGGGTTCTGTATGAATCCTATTTTCGGTGATTTGGACGGAATCCCGGGACATAATAAAAATGAGATGTGAATGGTCCCTTACTCATAATTAAAGATCTGCCTTCCCCACCAGATCTGTAACACGTACAGCGGGACGGGAGGGGGGGGGGGCAGGTAAACAATTTGCAACGGCAGTGATGGAAGGGGGCATGTGATGTTTTATGTGAGAACTGAGTCAATATCTGTTCAGTACTGTGTACAATTGCCAGTTAAGCAATGCCAGGTTGAATAAGTCTATGACTGTGCAAACATAGGACCCTAGGGACACAGCAGTCATGTGATGTATATTGCTGGCTTCATCAATGATTTATACAGTATGTGCACCATACAGCAGCACGTTACAGATCGGGTAGTGGAAGCAGAAGTTCAGAAAACCTGCTCTGAACAAGTCTCATAACTTTTCACTCATTTGCCAGGTATGTTTGTGGTCAACCAGTTTGGCTAAATGATCATTTGACTAAAGCTGGGGTCACATGTGATGGAATTTCAGCAGAATTCTCGTGGAATGGCCACACCAAAAAAAACGCGAGATTTCCGCTGGAAAAGCTCAGCTTCAAAACCCGTGGCCTTTAGCCGCAGGTTTTGGAGCGGTTTTGGTGTCGGCATTCTGCTGTGGCCATCTCTCCCCATAGAGAGGAGAGAGGCCGCTGCGGAAAAGAGAAAAGAATTGACATGCTGCGCAATTGAATTCTGGGCCGCATGTCAGTTTTCGTGCGGCTTGGCCACAGCGTGTGGACGAGATTTTTGCAAAATCTCGTCCACTTTGCTGGCTAATCCTGGGATTAGTAGCCGCAGGCGGAATTGCCATGCGGATTCTCTGCACGGAAATTCCACGGCAATTCCGCCCCCTGTGAACCCAGCCTAATAGTTATCAGTCCTGATTCTTCCACTAATTGAATGTGCTTGTAATTTTAGGACAAGAAGTAAGGAGCATTTAGTAGTTAATAGGGACCTTCCTTTTATGAGGCAAGATGAGCTTCTTGCCACCTAGCGGGAAGGAAGCGCGGGGGGGGGGGGGGTAGTGCAAGAGACAGGAGAGAAGGAGAGGACCCTCAATGATGTGTAAATAATAACTGAATAAGGACCTGTGATTATGTTATGGGGGGAGAACTCAGCAGTGGAGACCTGTGTGCTGGCCAGCGGGACTGAAGGTCTTCTGATGATGTCACAAGGGGCGGAGCTCAGCAGGGGAAAATGGAGGTCCTGCGATGATGTCACAAGGGGCGGAGCTCAGCAGTGGAGACTGGAGGTCTTGCAATGATGGATTTTTGGGTGAGCACTTATAGCCAGGGAAGAGATAAGAGTTGTAGTTCTCTTCTTTTTACCTTCTGAAATTCTATAGTTAGCGCCTGAATGTGCTGTGAGTTGTGATTATCTTATGCCCCCTCCCTGTAATGTCTTCTAATATAACATAGTGACAACATGGACATGCTGGGACCGGCTCTGGCGACATGAAGTCATCAGAGACCAGATATGGCTGCAAGTGCACTGCGCATGCCCGTGTATCACATGCACACAAACATGCGCAGTGTGACTCTTTTTATATTTTTTTACATTTCCCACTATGTTTCACAGCCGGGTTGTGTATGAAAACGTTGCCCATACGCAATGTATTGCATATGGACAGCGTATCATATGCTGCCTATACAAAGGTAGAGCGCCCGTGCTGCGTGGTACGCAGAGAAATTGAGCATGCTGCCATCTATTTCCCATGTCTACACGCCTTCTACAGGCAAATGTGCATGGAGCAATAAAAGTCCATGTACTTTCATTGACTCCATTCACCGCGTGCCATATGGCCGTGGTGCAACGCATGCATAATACATGGTGATACAACGGCTGGGGACATGAACTCTTATATTCTTTCCCTGTAATTTCCTCTAATATCCCATAATGTCGTAGACATGTTGGCATGCCTTCCTCAGGGCATGTTCACACATGGAAGATACGCTGCAGGCTTATTTTTGCTGTGGATTTTCAGTGTGGATGTCACCTCTTTAAATGAGGCGGTAAAATCCACCCAAACCCATGAAATCTGCATGTTAGATGCGTATTTTGTCGCAGAATAACTAATAGCATTTCAGTAATTTCTCCCTCCGATCCATTGCAGGTTCTTCCGTGGCTGACAGGCTGCTAGACACGATGCGTGGTAGTGGCACTTGATCGTTGCAGCTGATCGCTGGGCTCAGTGGTCACGTGCCATTCTTAGTGCCGGAGGAATTTTTTAATTCTGCTGCTTTTTGAAGTACTGGATAAACAGGCCGCAGCAGAGCCGCAGAGTCTGCCCCCAGATGCCACTGTATTCCGAGCACTCACTGGGCATTGTTCTGGGAGTTTAGTGCCACCCTCCGCAGAGTGTTTTCAACTGGTAAACCTTGCGTCACACTCGCTTACACATAGCATGCTGTGTGATGCAGTGCCTGGCTCCATTGAAAACAGTGGATGATACGATGTGTTCCGAGGGAACACCCAAAGATAGGACATGCCGCCATATTTTCCCGCAAAAAAAATCGCTCATATGTATGACTCCATTCAAAAGAATGGGGTTCATATTCGTGCGAGATTTGTGCGTCTTACAACGCTCAAATCTTGTGTGATTTTCTCAGCAGTGTGAAAATGGCCAAAGTCTGTCCATGTGCGTAAGAGTGTACATTATATTATGAGGAGGGGCATTTTGCTGTTTGCCTCAGGTAGAGAAGAAGCTTATCATCAGTGGTGCCAGTGATCTCTAGGGGGGAACAAAGGATCGACGGGATCATCCGTGAATCCAGCTTTTGGCTGAGGCCCTGCTGGGTTTCATAGACACTATATTTGCAGGCGAATCTTTCTGTAATTGCTGAGATTTACTGACAAACGTCCAGTACCAAATTTAGGCACAGATCTCCCAGGAACAATGGCACTCTGTAACTGGATTATTATGTAAGTCGTAAAACAATAAGAACAATTATTATCCAGAGAGGTTCATTTACTGAGGTAGGTAGGAAAGCAAACAGGAACCTGAAGCAACATGCATCCAGCGTACACTACTGAGGAGCACACAAGAGATCCTACTACAGAGAGCAGTATATAGCACAGAAGCCATCCGAGGAGGAACTTGTAAAATCTCTGATAGGAAGAACAGGATTTACATATTGTACATAGCTAGTATATATATATATATATATATATATATATATATATATAATGTGTTATAATGAGAGACACTTCCTTCGAATGTACATGTCAGGGCAGAACGTATTGGGTGCATAGTGTGACATTTTACATTTCCCAGAAGTATGCCAAAAGTGCGGAATGTCATCCTTTAGCGAAGCCCTTCCATGTACGTCAGGCCTGACCCGGTGTTAGCTGGTCAATAGTTTTTATTTGTTGGAGCAGGATAGTTACATGACATACTTTTTCTGATGGTGCAAATGAGACAGTTGATTGACTATGTAGCACACTGAGTTTTTCTATACAGTTGTGTCTTGCCACCATAATGGGTGGGACTACATCAAAAAGTCTCCACTCTTCCCAGATTTGGGACATACAGTTTTTATTATTTTTATTAAAAAAGAAAAAAAACACTAAAATGTTTACTTAACAGACCAGGGCGGGCAATCCTCAATGCCATCCTCCCTCGGCGGGAGCCCATAGAGTAGGTTTGATTAGTACTATCTTACTGTTTGACTGCCACTTTGGCAATCATGTGAAGACCTTGAGGACCCTCGTTCATGGGATCAATGGTAGTCCCAGAATTCAGAGCCTCATCGATCAGAAAATTATCCCCTTTTCTACAGAAAGGGAAAACCTTAAGAGTTGACATCAAGTGGAGAAATCTGCAGCTTTCTGCTGCAAGCCAATGATACTTGCTCCTGTACAGCAGCACGGGAGCGAGTACATGCAGGGATGAGTGTTGGGCAAAGTTTGCCAGATAGTAAATGGGGCTTTACTCAGACACGAGTGCTGCCTGTATATAACCCTACTCCTCCCCCAGCTTCTGTTCTCTTGAACTTACTGCTGGGGGAGGAGTAGGGCTATATACAGTATCTGGTGTCTTTATAATGAAGATCATTTTAACCCCTTAGTGACCAACCTATTTTGCACCTTAAGGACCAAGATATTTTCTTCTTGCAGTATGAGTTGTATTTTTTGATGACACCACTGTGGGATACATCTCATGCATTGCATCTTATTTATACACTGGATTTTTTAAATTACTGAACTTTTTTACACCATATTTTAGTCCTTCCATGGTACTTAACATTTGAGCCTAATAAACTGTGTTATGGGGCTCAATCATGAGTGAACAAGGAGTCCAGTGAGTGGTGCTGGATATTCACAAGGCGCCTCATTCCAGCGCTGTGCCCATGCAAATTTGCTGCAGCGTGATTCTTTTCATCTGCCTCTGTGCACCTGCTCTACCATAGAGTTGGGAGGACACAGTGCTGGATTGGGGCACCCGGTGAGTTTAAAACACCTCTCCCCAGACTCCCTGTTACCTCACGTTTGAGCCACATAACATAATTTATGGGTCTGAAACGTGATGACAGGCTTCCTTTAAAGATGTAATTGCTCGATTGTTGCATGATATACTGAATTGCTTAGGTTGTGCAGTGTATTATGCCTATGGCAGCAGCCCATTGCTGGAGGCCAGAAAGCAGCATCTAATAAGCTGTTACCTGACTGACACAGCAGTCTTTGTCAGTCATCCAGCTGCAATGGGAACCCATTGTCAGCTTGTGATCACATTCTGGGGTACTGATGGGTGACTGGGAGTAACAGGACTCCTAGGAGAGACTATGAGAGTCCTGATTACTACCTCCACACAATGATTGACAAAAGGTCCTGTATCGGTGTGTACAGAGAATATTGTCAATCACTATATATGGGCGAGATAGGCAAGACTCTCATTCTCTGTCCTATGAGTCCTGTCTAAATTCGTTCTGTTTTTCACAGAAAAATAATGCAGAAAATAAAAATGCAAATGGTATTTTTATATTGAAGGGGTTTTAAGGGAGCTCGGATGAGTGCATTCTCCTGTTTAATGTTTAGCATGCACAGCGCCATAAGATTTATTGTGGTTTGTCTGGTTCTGCAGTTCAGCCTCTTTCAAGGGAATGAGACTAAGCTCTAATAGCAGGCACAACCACTACCAATTATATAGCTGTGTCTGGTAAGTAGTTGGTTGATTGGTGCGGGTGCTAGAAGTCAAACCCCTACTGATACAGTATCCGAAATTGATAGGCAAGTCCTGGAAAACTATTTTAAAGCTTGCATGCACTGCAAGGAAAATAGGTAATCATACTGACTACATAGTGAGAAAACCATTCATTTCACATCCAGAACTCATATCTATAAATACATTATGCTGATAGATACTCGGACACTCCTAAAGACAAACAGGAGATATGCCTGTTTTATTATCTTTAGTTTAGGAGTAGATAACATTAGTTGAAATGATACAGGAGGGAGAGAATTCTCTGTATTCTGTAGACTCTGTCGCCTCTGCCTATCCTCATCGTTTTGTCTTTTGATACTAATTTTCTGACTGTTTTTCCTATATTTTTTAGCACTTCTCATTGCATCATTTATGTACCATTAATAACTGAGTATAAATACAATTAGTTACTCAAAGGCAATTTTTAATCATGATTCATACAGTACACAGAGAAATTAAGTGTCACCTCTGCTCAAACAAAGGAAGTGCATTGGGATAACAGCCTTGGTTTGTGAGTCATAGCTTTGCTTTGAGTTACCTTCTACTTATTACATAGCACATTCTTCCCATTATTTCATAAAGTGTAGGTTGACCTTCAGCAAACCTATAGAAAGACTTTATGTGATTGGTTATGGCCATTGAAGTAATGCTAATCCATGCTTTTCTCACTGTGAATACATCAAAAACTCGTTGCCCTGATCCATTCTCCACCTCATTACTGCAACTGATTGCGCTTCCTCTCCCTAAGCCATTCCTTCTCCAAACCATTCTAAATGCAGCAGGCAGGTTTACCTCTTTTTCCAGTTGCTACACTGATGCTTCCACCCTATGCCAGTCACTGCACTGGTTGCCGTCCACTATAAAATACATTTCAGACTCAACCATGAAGCTCTCCACAGTGCTGCACCTCTCTATATCTCCTCCCTCATCTCTGTTTACCATACTACCCATTTTCTACATTCTGCTAACAACCTTCTTAATAAGATACTTTTATTCTCGTCTCCAAGATGTTTCTTGAGCTGCATCAGTTCTCTGGAATGGGCTACCCCAAATAATCAGGTTTCATGGTGTTCTTAAAACACATCTTATCTTGGGAAGCATATCACAATACAATTCTACTCTGTCTACCTCTGTTCTATACTCCCCCTTGAAGCCCCTTCTTCCCACTGTATCCCCTACACCTCTTGCACCTTAATGCACTATAGATCTGTGCATACTGTATATAGATACCGGCTGGTGACGGGCTCACAAAGCTTTATATATACTACCCTGCTTATATAAAAGATGGTTGGACCATTGTACAGAACAAGTGCTATTTTTTCATAGATTGTAAGCTCTTGTGAGCAGGACTCTCAGCTCTACTGTCCAAATAGTTTATTCGTTTAATACTGTACGTAATGCCGGATATTGTCTGTTCATGTTCCCTCTGATTTGTAAAGTGCTGCAGAATATGTTGGCGCTACATAAATAAAGATTATTATTATTAGATGGCAGGCTGAAGTTGCGAATACAGACGCAGCCCGATAATTTGCACTAAAACAAGAGTGTTAGCAATGCTCATGTAATAATATATCATTACAGGGACAGGGTAAATGTTGCTGTACATGGCAGCCATTCAACTGAATGGCTGACTATGTAATGCATTAATGTGCAGAGTATGCCAGAGCATTCCTTCTCATAAAGGGGATTCTTCCCTCTATGATTTCCAATTTTCCTATTAGGACATACGGACAGGGTTGTCCAGGGTTAGAAAAACATGGATCATAGCACCACCCTTGTCCATAGGGTTGTGTGTGGCATTGCAGCTCAGCTACAAAATCTCGCTACAAAACGCATGTATGTGAAGCCCATGGTTTCCAATGGGTTCTTTCAGGCTACAAGACATCGCTCATGTGAAAGAACGCATTGGAAACTATGAACTTCACATACATGCGTTTTGTAGCAAGATTTTGCAGCCCGTGTGAGAGAGGCCTAAAAGTGAATGGGAGCTGAGTTGCAATACCAGACACAACCTATGGACAAGGGTGGTGCCATGTTTGGAGGAAAGTAGCTATGTTTTTATGACTCTGGACAACCTTTTTAGGTGAATTGAAGTTTTCCTTTGAACTAAGTTGAACACCTTTATTATGCTAAGTACAAAACAATTGCATCACATGTGCACCTGAAGGTAGGAGAGTGACAGGCAGCTTTATAAGACTTGGCATTCTGTAGAATTAGCGAATGGTAAAGATTTATCAACAACCTCTCCATTTTTTATGCATTCCATCTACATAACGTTGTACAAAGATACCGGTGAACCGTGCTACCTGGCCCAACTGCTTGGTCTGAGATTCAAATGACAAGACTCATGCGACCAATGTCATCAGAAATCTGATGAATTTCCTACCCTAGTTTATGTTTGAAAGTTGCAGAATCTGAAGTCCACAGTGAAGTCCTTGTTGGCTATGTTGATAGAAAAGTTAAAAAGTTATTGAAAGGGCAGATGAAAAAAACAAAAACACAAGTGATTGACAACTATCTGTGTTTGACTGTATATATATAGGGAAGGCTGTCACTCGCTGATAGGACCGTCCATTGGACTGTTCAGCTCAGAATGTGCAGATATATAAATAAAACACGCTATGCTGAATCTTTCCCCATAAAACTACATATCAATCATGCAAGCTGTCCAGCAGCCACAATCGGAGCTAGCTATGATCACAGCTGTTTGCTCCTGGTGTCAGCAGTTTCAAACTGCCAACACCCATTGGGTATGCAGTGGGCTCGGTTACCATGCCTGCTTCATACCAACCCCACACCTCTATGACTTATGTATGTCAGAGGACAAATGGGTTAAATATTTTTTTACAGGGAAGGTCCAACTTCGCCATCCTTTCTTATTATTCCAAAGCATCTAAAATGAAGAATTGTAGTTTTTTAGTCACTTTGACTTCCCCAAAAATGGAATGAGAGTGTTCAAAAGCGCTATGCACTTCAAAGTGATCCCAATAAAAACTACAGCTCACCCCTGCAAAAAACAAACCTCCACACATCTTAATCAATATAAAAATAAAAAAGTTATGGCTGTCAGATTGTGGTGTCAAAAAGCTATTTCTTTTTAAAGGTTACTATTTTTTAAAAGCAGTAAAAGATAATAAAAACTACATACATTTGGCATTGCAGTAATCATACTGATCCACAGAATAAATCTAACATGATTTTTACCACACAGTCACCCTAGTTAATTTTTACATTTTTCTGTACATTACATGATGTCTTATCAGGGCTACCATCCCACCTTAGTTGATGACCAAATCACCAGAGCCACCAGGATACCCAGAAATCAGCTACTCCAATACAAGGATAAAGAAAAAATCGGACGTGTGTTAGAGATGGGGTTACCTTTAGGGGTGCCGGTGTCCGGTTAAGGCAGAATGCTCCTCCTGGAGCTGCGGGGGCCCAGCCTGGCAGTCGTGTCCAGGGTTCCACAGCTCTGGTGGTTGGTCGCGGCGGCCGATGGCGCACCCCGCATCATGCGCGCCTGTCCACTGGTCGGCCGAGCGGCGCTCTGGTCAGTGCGCGCCTGCGAGGGGGGAGCCGACCTTGTGATTCCTTCTGGTGTCATGTGACTTCTCCCCAGCCCTTTGAGGTGGGAGTCCTGCTTATATATCTGGCTGGGCCAGACACTTGTTGCCAGTGTTTGGTTCTGACTCGGTCTGCCTACACCTGCATTATTGACCTGGCAATTTGTGTTCTGACTTCAGCTTCTATTCTGACTCTGTTTTTGGTTTACCTCTAGTAGTGACCTACAATTCACAGATAAAGGTACTAAGGATAAAGGTCCGGCAATATGGTCTGAAAACCATATTCCCAGACCCTCCCCTTCTGTGTTACAGGAACCCCCCTAGTTTGAGGAACTTTATAATCAGGAGTGCATTGCCCTTTGACACACAAATAGGAACTTATCCCTGTAAGGTAACGAGCTGCAAGACCTGCTCACATATACTGACTGCGGACAGGATACGAATCCCCAGCACACAGCAGGACTATAATACTGAATTACCTGTGGCAAAATATGTTTGTGGTCAGGGACACCGCATAGAGCAGATGAGAGTTATCATACTGAAAGGCTATATCGAGTCACAGCGTCACAGAAGAATTTGGGAGTATAAATTTATGGCCCTGTTTGATAACCTCAAGAAAGGAATGAACCTCAGCCCGGGATTCTGGCATAAAGTGGAAAGTATGAAAGGTCTAAAGGAGGTCAAGAGGGGTGTCCTCTTCCCAATAATTTTTTTTTTTAAACTTCATAAAAATTCAGAACTTGACTTGTAATAATGTTGCCATCTATGGAGGTATTCCCCAGCAGCGGGGTTGGAGGGTTTCCCCAGTAGTGGAGCTGAAGGGATTCCCCTGTATCAGGGGAGGTTCCCCTGCAGGGGAGAAAGAGGAATTCCCCTATGGCAGGGAGAGAGGGGTTCTCTCTCCTCTCCTGGAGCAGCAGCATTTTTTTTCTCGCCTCCCAATCGTGCGAATGGGCAATTTCACTGCTAATTAAAATCGTGACTTGATAGCAGGAAATCGTCCATTCACCCGAGTTAGCCGCAATGTTTTTGCATGGATAACTTCTGCGCGATTTTGATGCCCGTGTGAATAAGCCCCTCAGCCACTTTCACACGTCTTCAGAAAACGCAGCTCAAAATTGCGTCATTTTACTGCAGTTTTGTGCAACGTTTTTGAACATATTGTACTGCGTCTGACAGCACTTTTTAACACACCCTAACATTGTGATGGATGATGAGGTCCATAAAAAAAATGCAAAAACTTGTGAAAATAGAGCAGACTGTGCTAGAAAATTGTGAAGTGTGAGAGCGGCGTAATAATGAATGAGAAAACGCATGAAGGAATTGTCTGCATTTTATTTTTATCTAAGAAATAAATGTTTGTTATGAAGAATGAAGTCACTTACCAATTGGAATGAATTAAAAATGTTATACCTGGCATGAATCAATAGTACAAGCGAATATTAGAAACTTTGTAATGTATATTAGAGAAATATGCCTTTTTCCACTTATCAACCCCCGACCTGTCTTCTGCACGAATCATTCATTCTCAGTTTACTGCTAAAATTAATCTTGAGAGACTGCACCAATTATAATCAGCTCACTGAGGGATTAGACTGCATGCTGCCCATAGAATTCTATGGAGAGCAAAACTGAATGCGTCATCGTAAAGGAATTTAAACACCATTGATAAGGACCATTAAGCGGCTTATACACAGAATGATTATTGTTAAAAAAAAACACCAGATTTTTCGAATTTGAATGATAATCGATCAGTGTAAGCATGGCCGCTCATTGAACGATGAACGAGAACTTGTTTGCTTCTTGTTCGTTGTTCATTTCATGCATGCATAATTACACGTTGCTGCATGTGAACAGCGATCGTTTTATCCTTCGTATTCACTGATATAGTGAATGTGAATGACTGAACAGTTTGCGAGCGAACAAATTATCTGCCTGTATAAACACGTGGACGAGCGAACGGTGACATCATTTGCTCATGCGAACAAGAAATTGCTCAGTGTAAAAGTACCCTAAGGGCTCTCTTACACGGGTGTCAGTGTTTTTACATGTGCCCGCTGGCGCCGTAAAAACGCGCGAATGGGCGCGCAAAGCTAACGTTTGTACGCCCATTCAGACAGCCAGGGCCTGGTGCATATACAGCAAGCCCGCGATGCTGTTGGGCAGGGGGAGACAGTTTAGCTCTGCTAAGCTGTCTTCCCCTTTCCTCCCCCTCGCCGGCTCTCTGCAAGGGGAGGCGGCGGGATGGGGCAGGAGCTAGTGTGCTAAGCTCCCGCCACCTATACACCCCTTGTCACAGCCAGCAATGGGAGGAGGTAGGACAGGGCGGGAGCTTAGCAACTAGCTCTGCCCTTGCCCCGCCACTCCCATTGCAAACACCCAGCAAACATCCCGTAAAAGCGCTATATTGGCCGGCCAGGTGCTTTTACGCCGTGGGGCTACACCTGTGTGATCTGATGCATTGGAATTCAATGCATCAGATGGTAGCGTATATCTGCCGGCCGTGAAAGAGCCCTAAGTCATATAAAACATATATTTCCAGTGATACCAAGAACCGCACTGTTGTTTCATTACTGCTTAATTGAAATCAAAACACAAGTATTGATTTCCTATTACTACAATCTGCAAAACATTTTCTTTGTTTCAGATAACCTAATGAGAAATATAACAGAACAAATCGAAGCAAGTATGAGCATAAGGCTAGGGCTAGGGCTACTTGGCCAATGGTAGCATTGGAACATAATGCTGACACAGCAAGGAACAACCGCACGGAAATTCTGTGGCAAATCCGCTTGATGGGTAATATATATATATACATACACACACACTCAGAAGTTGTATGAAACCCAAAATGACACCAATGAAAAATTAAATTTCACCCTGCAAAATACAGAAATAAAACTATCATGCGTGTCAGAATGCGACAACACTACATCTACTACATACATAAGATTTAATTTTTTAAAAGTCGAAATCCTGCTGAACTGCACAATAAAGTTATCATGCATTTTTAGGCCTTAGTCAGATGGGCGTTTTTAGCCGCGATTTGCGCATGCGCATGCGTCCGTCGATTTTTTTAAAACCATTGCTTTGCAATGGTATTGGTCACATGAGCGCTTTTTATGCGCTCGTCCGATAAATTATAGAACAGAAATCGCAGATCGCACCTATGTGCGATCTGCGATTCCTGTTCTCTTCTCTATATGCGCTCAATGGGGCCGGCGGCAGCAGCGCCGACCCCATTGAGAACATATAGAAGACAAATCATTCTTCTACAGCTGTGGCAGAGAAGAACGATGTTTGCCCATTGAATTCAATGGAGCCGCAATACAGCCGACTCCATTGAAAGCAATGGGCTGCCGGCGTACGCGGGATGAATTGTCGGGAAGGGCTTAAATATATAAGCCCTTCCCTGCAATTCATCCAGAAAAGTGTTAAAATAAAAAATATATACATACTCACCTGCTCCCAGCAGCCGGAGTTCCGCGCGGCCGGCCTGCAGTGGGTGTGAGTCAGACCTGCCCCCTGATTGGATCAGCGCTGAGCCAATCAGGGGGCAGGTCTGACTCACACCCACTGCAGGCCGGCCGCGCGGAACTCCGGCTGCTGGGAGCAGGTGAGTATGTATATATTTTTTATTTTAACACTTTTCTGGATGAATTGCAGGGAAGGGCTTATATATTTAAGCCCTTCCCGACAATTCATCCCGCGCACGCCGGCAGCCCATTGCTTTCAATGGAGTCGGCTGTATTGCCGGCTCCATTGAATGCAATGCGCTGGACAGCTCCAGCCCGTTTCTAATGAAACGCGGCTAGGAGCAGATTTTCGGGCGATTTTCGGGCATCGGTCACGCGATTTGCGGATGCACATCCGTCATGCGATCCGCAAATCGGGCGAAAAAACGCCCGTCTGACTAAGGCCTTACTGCACAAAACCTAATAAACAATGGCACAATTGTATTTTTTTTTCCCACTTCACCCCATTCAAAAAAATGTTAGATGCTATTTAATGAATTATATGATACATTAAAGGAATTATCCAACATCTTTTTTTCTATAAAACAAAGCTTCCCCTGCCATAAAATAATAAATAGGCATCTGCTCACCTCTCCCCGATCCCCACTGTGCCCAGCGCTGCTGCTCCGCGTCTCCCCTGTGACATTATGTTTACAGGATGTAGTCCCACCTGTTTACAGGACATCATAGGCTGCTGCAGCCGATGGTCGATTGCTGAGCTCTGTCATTGGCTGCAGCAACCTGTGACGTCCCATAAACAGGTGGGACTGCATCCTGTAAATAAACAACAAGAGCGAGGAACGAGCAGCACAACCAGGAAAGGTGAGTATATGTCTGTGTTGTTTTATGGAAGGGTCAAACTTTAAATGGCACCATTAAAAAATACAACTTTTCTGGTTAAAAAATAAGCCCTCATACAGTTAAGTCGACAATGGCTGCTGGAATCCGAGGATGTAAACACAAAAACTAAAAAAATGAGAAGTACCCGTCTGTCTTTTAGTTTCAACTACTTATGTTACAGCTTAAAGTATACACAATCATATAGGTCTCTAAGGAAGACTTATGACTCAACGGTGACATATATAGTGGTTCATCTCACTAGATTACTGAGATCGGTCTCACACATCTAGAAGGGTGACTGTTTTATCTTGGGGCGATCCCATTGTGCTACTTAACAAATCAGTGCTTTTAGTTTTTGTAGAAATTCCTTTTCTTAGGTGTAAATGATTGTGACTCAAAGAAGTCGAAATGATTAACACTGTATTATATTCAAAATGTATCTTTATGGGCTTGTCCATAGCTTAGTAGTGCAACGAATCAGTCAATGAGTAACCTCCATAGTATGGAAGAGATTCAGCAAACTGTATACATTATCCATACATTATCCATACAAATCTAATTGGATCAAAGTGACAGTTGGCTTTTACTCATCCTGCTGTAGATCTCTGGGAGGCTACTCTCTGCCACAGCCTGCCTCACCTATGGGTATGTGCAGGGTTGCACCAGTCACTTGGTATAAATCTGCCCTGCTCCTCAGCAGGTCCTCATGGATAATAAGCCACTGCCTTTCACAGGTACTGGACTACTTATGGCTGCAAATATTGTGCCATAGGAGTATGGATCAGGCCATAAAGTGGTCAACACAGGCTCAGCCGCATCCTTGTTAGAAATGGATATCAAAATACTAATGACAACCTGTCCGTGAGTGACTGTGTGAGTTATATGCCCCGCCCTCTGATCATTTGATGGTGACATCATCAAAGGTCCTCAATCATAAAACATGCAAAACCAAACAGTAGCTTTGTGCTTACAGGACCTGTGATGATGTCACCATCATGTGATCAGTCACCTGTGGGGGAGGAGTCCAGGTTCACATGACCAGGGGGTGATTAGTGTGTGCAGGACTCTGTTGTGCTGGTTGTGATCCCTGTTGGATGAAAATAGATATAGGAGAGCTTTATGTGACATACATGTAGCAGAGCTATGTATGTGACATGCATGTACTAGAGCTGTGTGTGTGTGATGTGCATGTAGCATTGTGCCATAATTTCCTAATATGTACTAGTCAAAATACTAACGACCACCTGTCTGTGAGTGAGTGATTGTGACTTACATGTGATGATGTCACTATCATGTGATCAGTCATCGGGGCTCTGGGCTCCACCCCTGATCACATGATGGTGACATCATCACAGGTCCCTCATCCCTATGCACTGAAGGAGGGATTATAGGGGGTCTACATTCCCCACTAACCCCTGTGGCCTCAGTTGCTATGGATACAGCAGAACTCAGTCTGGCAGGCTGCAGTTGGTTGTGAGACAGCTGGACACCTGTGTGATGAGTCCAATAAATGACACCTCACAAATGTACGAATAGAAAAACAAAAAATCCTCTGTGCTCGTTTGGAAGGAAAATGTCTGGGCTCTCTCCGTAATAAGTAACAAAATCTGTAATGCAAAGCGTTTCAGCCGCAAAAGGCCTTTCTCAAGCATAAACATTAGGGTGCATTCAGACGATCGTATATCGGCTGGGTTCCTGGGCATAGCCCCGCCCCCTCCCATTGCAAATAGTGGCGAGGGGCGGAGAGGGGGTGGAGAGGAGGCGGGAGCTCAGTGCACTGCTCCCGGGTCTTCCAGCTTCCTCCCCCTGCAGAGAGGGACGCTGTATATCGGCCGGGCGTGAATACCCAGCCAATATATGGTCGTCTGAATGCACCCTTACAATAATAAAACTCATATATATATATATATATATATATATATATATATATATATATATATATATATATATATATACACAAACTTTTTTATTTATTGTTTTTCTATTTGGAGTATTTACTTTGGGCTCATTCAGCTTGAAGGAGCACAGCAATCCCATCAGCTCTCCAGCTACCACAGGAGAACGAGAAGGACGTGGAATTTCCTTCAAAATTGTATTCATGCCTACCAGGATTTGGAGGTGCTAGTGGTGGTTTCCAGGAGGTAACCCCAATAGTCTCCGGGTAAGTCCCTCCTTTTTTTCCTTGCTTTATCGATCTAGCAGCCATTACAACTGTGGATCGCTATCCTAATTTCCATATTACTTCACACATGTCCACATACATAGCAGGCAGTACATATTGACCAATAACATTGAAGCATAGTCCTTCACTGCTATCTACACATTTCCTGAATGTGATCTCATGTCATCTCAAATGCTAATGCCACCAACACCAGTCCAACCTTCATCTAATCATCAACCATTGTCCAGTGTTAAAACAAACCATCGCTGTCCTGCAAACATGTCACCTCAGAGGGGTCAGCGTCGCAGTGAAGCTAATGCAGCTTACATGATATAGCGACAAGCCATGATTTCACCTCACCCAACAGCTATGCAAATGTTACTATCGAACATGTCTCCTTAGTGAGCAGCTGAAGTTCGTAATTCACATGCAGCTCATATGTGAAAGCAACAAGTGAACATGTCTCCTCAGCAAGCTGCCGAAGCTCGTAAATCACATGCAGCTTTTATGCGAAAGCTACGAGCCAACATGTCTCCTCAGCAAGCTGCTGAAGTTTGTAAATCTCGTGCAGCTGATATGCGAAAGCAAATAGCCAACATATTTCCTGAGCGAGCAGTTGAAATCTGTAAATCACGTGAAGCTCATATGCAAAAGCAAAGAGCCAACATGGCTCCTTATTGAGCAGTTGAAGTTTGTATATCACGTGCAGCTCATATGTGAAAGCAATAAGTGACCATATCTCCTCAGCGAGCTGCTGAAGTTTGTAAATCACGTGCACGGAAATATTTTGACCAACTCCAATCACTTTCCCTATACTATATTAGTAAGTGGCGACCACCAGAAACACTGGTACTAGTCATCTCTTTAAGGACCGTGCAACTTGCTACAGCACCAATAACAGTAATATAACTGTAACTTCACAAAGCAGTTTAAAGTGCAATACTTGAACCTCTCACTTAATGCAGGAGAAAGGATGACTGTCCATGTCACTAGGTTTTTCTTCGAAGAACCCACTGGGCTTGTCACTGTCCCTTACTAACGGTGTTCTGGTGTAATGCTCAACACCACAGCACTCACCACCATGCCAGCAAAAAATACAGCAAACTCCTCTACTTTCTAACATCCCCCTCACCAATGACTGACAGCTGCCATGTATCTGCATGTTTAATCTGCAGCTGTCAATCACTGATGATAGGACAAGGGATGCATATAATGGACTCAAAGCTATAGGTTCGCTCAGGGAACCCCTCTATGAACTGGAATGGAGAGCCACACTTACAGCTTCGTTCTGGTGGAGTTTGAGCTGTCCTTGTATTACAGAACAACCATTGATGTGAAGAGCCTTCATGTAATACTGCATTTCCTCTGCAGTGCCTACTGCTGGAGAAGTGCTTGGCTTGCCATAACTTTCACCTGCAAAATCTGCTATTTGCCAGGAATGGGACCCGGAGCGATTAGCGGTTTGCTCTGGGCACTACATACTAAAAGGAGTTGCTTCAGATGGGACAAACCGTTTAATCAATGCAGTTGGTGAGACTCCCCATTCTGTGGACTGAACTGAATTCTACTGACTTAACCCAGAGTTAGAGTGCTGCTCACATATGTATTTAAAGGAGCTTTCTGAGAATTAAAAAAATATATGGGCAGAAAATGGGTTAAAGGGAATGTCTGGTTGTAAACTATTGGCGGCCTATTCTCAAGATAGGTCATCAATAGTGAATTGGTGGTGGTCTATTGCCTGGGACTCCCTGCTCATCAGCTGTTTGTCAGGCTAGTATGATTTTGCACTGAGCTGATTTCTGTAGGAAGCAGACAGCTCTGTTCTTACTGCATTGGCCAGTCTTAGTATTGCAAGCAAAGTTTCCATTCATTTAAATAGAAACTTGGCCTGCAGAATTTAGTTCAGCACAGGAGTGCACTGGCCTGGTGAACAGCTGATCGGCAGGGGGCTTGGGCAACAGACCTCCACCAATCTCCTATTGAGGAGGTTTACACCCGGACAACCCCTTTAATGTAATAAAATAAACCATACTCGTTGCTCAGGCCGCCCCCCCCCCCCCCCCCATAATCCAACCCAGGAGCCTCAGTTCCTGCTACTTTGGTTCTGGAAGAAACTGCAGTGGTCATGTGCCGTTCATTGCGCACGCAACTGTATGTGCGACCACTTTCAGACCTCCATCTGCACATGCACAGAAACTTTTTTTTTTGTCAAAATTTCGGACTGAAAATTAGGTGGAAATAGCACTGTTTACTTGAATGGGTGTATGCACATGGGCTTTTTTAGTACCCAGACTCTGCTGTATTTTTGTGTGATTTTTGGCCATGAATAGCACATGTCAATGTTTGCTGTTCAGCACACGTCTGATGTGAGTTGTGGCTGGAATCTCAGGTGCAACTATTAAATCACTTGTGTGTGTACCCTAAATCTGTCTACAACTAAGAGACCAAACCCACTTCCTGAAGACCACGTGCACTTTTTTGTGCACCTTCCAACACTGGAGAGTGCCAAGCAAAGCTGCAAATTTTTTTGCACAAATATATGTAACATGATTTGTGACTTTAAGGGCTCCTGCACACTTGTGTGTTTCTTGCACGTTTTTTTTCACGCGATATCGCTGCATTTTTTTCACGTGATTGTCAATGAGACTTTCTAATGTTAAAACGCATCGCACAAAAATTGCAAAGCATAAACATGCGATGCGTTTTTAACATTAGAAAGTCCCATTGACAATTGCGTGAAAAAAACGCGCAAGAAAAACACAAGTGTGCAGGAGCCCTAAGGCTTCATTCACACACACAATTTCACGCGGTTCAGATGGGCGTATTCCCGCGGTTCAAAAGCGACCGGTTGGCCAAGATAGCGCAGAGAGTGTGCATTCCGATTGGGCGTTTTTACTGCTAAATTTCCACGCCCTTCCCTTCTCTTCTCCACCGCTTGACGGCTGTTTGCAATGGGAGGGGGTGGGACAGGGCGGGAGGTAGTTGCTAAGCTCCTGCCCGATCCACCCCCTTCCATTGCTGGCAGCCAACAAGGGGCGGAGAGGGGGCGGGAGATTAGCACACTAGCTCCTGCCCCCTCCTCTTGTCGAAAGCGCGGGGGGGGGGGGGGGGGGGCGGAAAGGGGAGGCAGTTTAGCAGAGCTGCTATCCCGGGCTTGGTATATACGCACTGGACCGGGCTGTCTGAATGGGCGCACAAATGGGAGATGTGTGCACCCATTCATGCGATTTTCGGTTGCGCTGTGGCCGTGACACAGACGACCGAAAATCTCCTATGTTCACATAAAAGAGCCCTAAGGCACATTTTACACCAAAAAGCGGAGTAAACTGAATAAGGGTCCTTGCACACAACCTGAATGAGGTTGCAGGGTGCTGAACAGTTGCCGATTTTGTCAAATAATGTGGTTTTTGTATTGTTTTTAACAGTGGAATGTGTTCTGCAGAACGTTATGCAGAATTTCTTGCTCTCTTTTTCCCTCCACAGACTTTTCCACAGCATTACATCTCCTTTATGTTAAAAAATCCGCAACAACAATTCTGCAAGATGTTGTGAATTTCACAATGGTAACCTTTTTTTTATAACATGGCGCTGCAGAATTGGCCGCGAGGACTAAAACCGGCCTGTGTGAAAGCACCTAATAAAGTTGGACCTGCATACAAATACTTACACATTATACTATAAAAATGAAAGCTTGTCATTAGGCTTCATCATGGGGCCTCTAAACGTGTTTGGCACCAACCAGTAAACTGATGAAAAGTATATGGATACAACATGGTGGAAGAGTCAAATGAAATCAAATTCCATCAAAGTTCTTAAGAAAACGAAGGGAAGAAGAAACAACTTGAGATTCTGCTTCTCAATGTTAACACCATGTAGAAAACTGCTTAATAATCTTTTTTTCTTGCCATGTACAACAATTGTATTTATTACCAGCGATTCATTATATAGATTTTACTGCCACCTTGTGGTAGAATTCCTGAACTACATAACATATTTATTCCGTATCACTCCTTGTAGACGTCACAGCTGCTGTTGTGTGGGAAGGAGCTGCACGCAGAGTGATGTATATGCTGCCGTTGGAACCAGAAATAATGGATTCTTATACGCTAGAAGCTGATATGTTTTCAGACAAAATAAGGAAAACAAGTGCCTGCCAAGATATACTGTGCATCTTTAAAGAGACTTGTGTTATATCTTGTATGTCCTCATTGAAGATGTTTGGTTAATTGAAGTTCCCCTTGTCAAGTGCTGGTCAAATAAAATAAAGTCTAGGAATGTAACTGTGCAGTATTCCATTATTCTGTATGTCAGTATGTATCATTTTGGCATACGCTGAATGGCCACTTTATTGGAGACACCCATGTAGTAGCACGTTGCACCTCCTTTGGCCTTCAGAACTACAGTAATTAGTGATGGTATGGGTTCCACTGTAGCAATCATTCTGCAGGAATCCTGGCCCATGCGGACAGGATAGTTTCTTGCCGCCATAAATTAGATGAAAGTACTGACATGCTCTGACAGCTGACAGGAGGGGTTTATTAAATTATGCATGCACCAAATTCTGACTCTCTCTTCAGCATGGTGCTACAGGAATCTGGATTCATCTGATCAAGTGATGCTTTTCTACTGCTGACTGACCCAAATTTTGTGCCCTTTACCCAATGGAGTCTTGCCTTTCTCTTTCTCTTAGGCTGCGGTCACATGGGGCATAAATCCCATGGAATGACTGCAGCGGGTCCGCATGGAAATACCGCAAGATTTCCGTGGCAGAAATGCAGCTTCACCGTCCGTATTCCGCTGTGGCCATATTTCCCCACAGAGTGCAGAGAGGCCGCCGCGGAAACAGCGATACAATTGACAATTTGAATTCCGAGCGGCATGTCAGCTTCAGTGCGCCTTGGCTGCAATGGCTTCCCTGCAAATCTCATCCACTTTGCTGCTTAGTCTCAGGCTTAAGATTGCCGGCGGAATTTCGATATGGCAAGTCTGCACGGAAATTCTGTGCGGTGCGATGCAACTTTGACAGTAGGAAATCCTATTGTAAAGCCCTAAAATAAGCCCTAGTTGCATAAAAAAAAAGAATACATCAGCTCTCAGGCGCTGTCATCTTTGGCGCACGTTTCTTCTTCAGCCCCATTCTTTAGTCTTCTGCCAGCCCTTTCTGGGTTGGAGGTTGAAATCCCCGCCTTTGGGAAGCGCTGGCTGTGGTTGGTTCTAGAGCACCGTGGCTCAGCCAATCTTAGGTGATGTATGTTTTTTTTCCTTTTTTTGATGCAGCTAAGGCTTATTTTCGGTGTAGGGCTTATACTTCTAGACCCCCCCCCCCTCTCCAAAAATCCTTGCTCGTGGTGCTACAAAGTCACGCAATATCATGTTGCCCATGTGGAAACGGCCTATTGGCTTAAGCCGTGCATCACAATTCGCAGTCGTCCCATCTACAGGAATGCAAGGAGCGTCATCTTTGGACAGTTGAGCAATAGAGGAAAGTTCTATAGAGTGATGAATCAAGCTACGTCATCTTCAAACCAGATGGTTGTACCAGGGTATGGAGGATGCCTGGGGAATGCCTTTTACCTGAGTGCACTGTGCCAACAGTAAAGTATGGTGGAGGATCCATTATAGTCTAATGAAGTTTTACATGGCATGGTCTCCGTCCGTTATTTGTAGTGGCAGGAACCATGAACACAGAGGTGTACCTTGACATTGTAGATAATAATGTGCTGCTGACAATGGGACAATACTTTGGGAAAGGTCACCAATACTGTCAATAAGACAATATGCCTTGTCACAAATCCAACACTGTTTTACACTGGATGAATTTATAGATGATCCACCATTGGACTGACCTGCAGAGTCCCAACCTGAATTCTTCTGAACATCTTTGGGATGAACGGGAACGTCAGGTCAGAAAATATGAACAGCGTAAATCTTCTTTGTGAGAACTTAACAAACGTTTGCAGGATGAATGGAGGGAAATGCTGAAGTGTATCAGCTGTTAGTAGAAATTATGCCATGGAGAGTATCCAATGTCATTAGGGCCAAAGCACACTCCAATTGGGTTGTTGATCCGGGAGTTAGGTAGGAACTCAAACCTTGATCCAGGGATTATTCTGACTGCCATATGGAGTTGGGATGGATTTTTTTTCTTCCAAATGAGCTAAATTACCATCTGCCTTGTTTTTTTTGCCTTCCTCTGGATCAGCAAGGAGGGGGTTGAAATAGGCTGAACCAGATGGACATTGTCTTCATTCAGTCTATCATACTATGTTACTAAGTATTAATATACATATTATAATAAATACTACTTTTGATTCTTGCTCAGGTGTCCAGTTACTTCTGGTAAGACACTTTACTTCGTTTATCAAATCCATTTCCCTGTACATCTATTTCCTCAAACATAGGGATGAATCCTAACAACGGAGAACGGAAGCATTCCCAAATATATTATAGAGAGAGTAATCAGGACAAGCATAAAGAAGAGTGATTTCCAGGCATTTCACCCAGTTTCATCACTAGGGAGGGAATAGTTTGCATGACTCATATTGTTAATCACCACATGTAACTTACTCCCTGATGTAATCTCAGAAATCTATGAGAAAAATGTCACGGTGTCTGTAAGTTCCCTCCACGTGTGTTGGGTGTTCACATATTTTCAGTTTCTTTGCTTCCTTTTATATTCTTTAATTACTTCTTGTGCCACAATTTATCTGTTTTGCCGACGCAAAAGGTACAAAATAAATTTAAAACCAAATCATTTTTATGAACCGAGATCTTGTTAGTTGTAGACCTGAGTGTAGAGATGAGCGAGCGTACTCGCTAAGGCAAACTACTCAAGCTAGTAGTGCCTTATGTGAGTACCTGCCCGCTTGTCTCTAAAGATTCGGGTGCCGGTGGGGGAGAGTGGTGAGTTGTGGGAGTGAGCGGGGGGAGGGGGGGAGAAAGTGAGAGAGAGATCTCCCCTCCGTTCCTACCCGCTCTCCCCTGCCGCTCCCTGCCCCCCGTCGGCACCCGAATCTTTAGAGACGAGCCGGCAGGTACTCGCATAAGGCACTACTCGCTCAAGTAGTTTGCCTTAGCGAGTACGCTCGCTCATCTCTACCTGAGTGTTATACGGGACTGTTATAGCCCCCATGTCATACACCAGTGTTCAGGACTAGTGCTGAGCGAACTGAACCAGTAGAGCCCTGTTTCCGGTAGAACTTGTTTCCGGTAGAACTTTCTTAAAAGCTCGGTTCAAGTTCATGCGGAACCAAACTTTTAGCAAAGTTTGACCTGAAACAGGGTTGTACTGGTTCTCCGTAAATAAGCTGCACTGCATGTGCCTGAATGGCAGACAACTGTTGCACTTGCCGCACTAATAAATATGCGCCCATATACCATGATATTTAGCTATGTTTTCCTTTCAGAATAGCCTCATTAGTCTTTCATGATTTGCTTAATGTAAGAGAAAGAAGTTGGGAACTTTAGAATTTTTTTTCATTCTGTCTAGTTTAATTAAGTCTGCTCAGTGTTGTATCCCATAAATACTCTCCAGAGGTCTTGGGCTTTCTTGAAAATGATTACAGCCGTCTTGAAAGGACTCGTTTCCCTTTCCTTTGAGACAGGAAGCTAAATGGAGCATCACATGATGAGAAAGACAACTGTGCTCAGTCTGTTCTCTTGGCCGTGTAAGCAGCTGAAAGCAGAGCTTTATGGATGGGGCTGTGTACATGTAGCGGCATGTTACTGGTGCTGATTGACCCTCATTTCAGAGGACAGATATTCACCATGTGTCAGTACAGTGCATTGGATTGTGTCAGCTGGATGGAGTTAACACTTATGAAGTTCTTTGAACTAGTTACATTTTTCAGTAGAGAAGGGCATTTAAGGTGGAATACAATGAATCTGTCATGGCTCGAATGGTAGTGCTGAAAACATATATGTTGTGATGTTGTTTTTAACCCCTTAAGGACACGGCCTATTTTGGCCATAAGGACACTGATTTTTGGGGGGATTTTCATCTCCACTTTTCAAAAGCTATAACTCTTTTATGCTATCATCGACATGGCCATGTTTTTTTTTTTTGACGATGTGTAGTTTTAATTGGTAGTATTTTGGGGTACATACAGCTTTTTAAATCACTTTTATTTTGTTTTTTGGAAGGCAAAATAAGCATTTTCCCTCCATTTTTTCTTTTTTTCTTTTTTACATTTTTTTGTGCCTGCAGGATAAATAGTGTATTCAATTTATTGTTCAGGTTGTTCCAGATACAATGATACCAAATATGTGGGATTTTTGTAATTTTTTATTTTCCTTATATGAATAAGAGAATGTGTGCAAAAAAGTTCTTCTTGTAAATTCTTTAACTTTTTTTTTAACACTATTTTAATTTTACTTTCTTTTACATTTTTCTTATGTCCCAGTAGGGGACTTGAACCATAACAGCTATGATTCCTATGATAATTCATTGCAGGACTTCTGTACTGCGATGCCTTATTGCTTACAATAGTGATCATAGGCAATGGAAAACCCAGACAGCAGTATCTGGCATTTTGTAACATCACGGAGGTCCGATGACATCACAAACTCTTTACATGCTGCTAAGTACATGGATCACAGCATGTAGGGGATTAACAGCGGGGATCGCTGTTCTTGTGTATCCCCGCTGTTGCAGTAGGAGGCTGGCTATCAGTAACAGCCAGCTCCGGCTGTGGGATGCCTCAGGCATTTATTCAAATCCTGTGCAATATACATGATGTAAGTTTATGTCCTGATGTGTTAAGTACTACACATCTAGAATGTAAACTTACGTCACATAGCACTAAGTGGTTAAAGAGAAACTCCTTCTTGGAGAAATGTTAAGTTATGTATGAGAGACATTTTCTGACATATACAGATGTGTCCACTCTTAACTTTTCTTCAATGAAGGACTCCAATTTCTCAGGATACAAAATAGACACAATCTTGTGCCGAAACATACGAGGGGGTATCCACCCAAGAAAACAGGAATCTTCTGGTGGGTGGGATGTTACTAGTACAGCCTTCTGTTACTAGGTGAATGCCCGTGGGACCCTTCTGCGCTGGTATTCCAGCTGCTGCTGTTGGGGAAGGTTCAGTTTGGCTCCAGTGATTTTTTTTCAACAAGTTTTTCAGTTTTTCGCCTATTTTGTGATGGCCGATTCATACAAACAACATACAACGTATGAACAATATTCATTGGTTTCTTTGATGTGAGAGGGATAGCGCACTCAGAATTTGTAACACAGGGCCAGTCAACCAAAGTTTCGAAAAGGTTGTCGCACAACGTACGGAGAAAATATCCTGATTTGTGTGACTAATATTTTACTTAAAACAAGCTAAAGAGAAGAAATTGTCCGGAGTTATACCTCATCAGTGTCTGCAGAAGAAAGGGGAAGGAGGAAGGGAACCTTGCCACTGCCTGCCTGGCATTAGTTAGTCCTTGTTTGATGACTGTAATTTTAAATGTGAATAACTCATCAATTTCCTCTCCTTCAGGCTGCTTTCACACGGGCTACGTGATATCGCCGCGAGAAAATTGCAATGATATTGCATCTGTGTTCTGTATGATATTGCTGCGTTTACTCGCGGGGATATTGCGATTTTGGTTGTCGCTACAAAGTTGCACATGACACTACAAAGTTGCGCAACTTTGTAGCGTTCTTTTGCCGGGATTCTTTTAGTGGGGAAGGGGTGGGTGGCTTGAAATATAAGCCCTACCCTGAAAATAAGCATAAAAAAAAACCATCACCTATTAGGCGCTGTCCGCTGCGGCACACTTTCTGTAGTCTTCAGGCAGCCCTTCCTGGATTGGAGGTTTAACCCCTTAGTGACAAAGCCTGTTTGCGCCTTAGTGACGGAGCCAAATTTTGGAAATCTGACATGTGTTGTTCAACATAGCATAACTCCGTAAAGGTTTTGCATATTCAAGTGATTCTGACATTGTCATTATCATTTTTTCACATTTTCAACTGTAATATCTCAAATATGTCCAAACATAATATACAAATTTTTGATAGGATATATATTTCCATCTGTTTACTTTATTCTGAATGCACATTTGAAAAACCTTTGTGTTTTTTTTAACCATTTAGAGGACGTACAAATTTAACATTACTTTTCAGCATTTTGAGGAACACTTTGTTTTCTTACAGCAAGCCAAGTTTGCAAAGGCTCATAAGTGTCAGAATAATAGATACCCCCACAAATGACCCCATTTTAAAAACTACACCCCTTAATGTATTCACTGAGGGGTGTCATGAGTATTTTTACCCCACAGTTTTTCAGAAATTAATTCAATTTAGAGGGGAAAAAATAAAATTTCATATTTTTGCAAATATGTCATTTTAAAGACATATTTTTTTCCTATAGAGCCCATGAAAATGAGGATTTACACCCCAAAATGGATACTCCTGTTTGTCCTGTGTTCAGAAATATACTCATTGTGGCCCTAATATTATGTCCGCATGCACAACAGGGCCCAAAACGAGTAGTCAGTGTCTTTCAGAACATACATTTTACTTGAAGGCCTTTTAGGCCCCATAGCACTCTTGTAGAGCTCTTGAGCGGCCAAAACCATAGAGAATCTGCACAAATGACCCTATTTTAAAAACTAGACCCCTTAACGAATTTATGTATGGGTGTACTGCCCATTTTGACCCCACAGTTTTTGAATGAATTAAAGCAAAGCAAAAGGAAAAAATTGTGATTTTCGTTTTTTTGGCAATTCTGTCATTTTAAAAACAGCTTTTTTGTACAGCACACACATGAATGAAGCCTTGCACCCTAAAATGGATACCCCTGTTTTTCCCGTGTTCAGAGACATACCCATTATAGCTCTAATCTTATGTCTGGATGCACAACGGGGCCCAAAATGAAAGGAGCAGTCGGTGGTTTTCAGAACATAAATTTTGCTTGAAGGCCTTTTATGCCCCATAGCACACTTGTAGAGCTCCTGAGCGGCCAAAACCATAGAGAACCCCCACAAGTGACCCCATTTTGAAAACTTAGACCCCTTAATGAATTTATCTAGGGGTGTACTGCCCATTTTGACCACACAGGTTTTTGAATGAATTCAAGCAAAGTGAAAGGAAAAATTGTGATTTTCGTTTTTTTGGCAATTTTGTCAATTTAAAAACAGTTTTTTTTGTACAGTGTACATAGAAATTAAGACGTTCACCCCAAAATGGATCCCCCCATTTGTCCCGTGTTCAAAAACATTCCCGTTGTGACCCTAATCTACTTATAGAACACATGGCAAGGCCTGTCATGGAGGGAACACCCGTTGGATTGCAGGGCACAACTGAATAAATTCCAGGCCCCATTGCCCACTTGTACGGAATAAAAATTGACACCTTAAAAAAATCCCCCCCCCCCTCCGCGCCCTTTTTGGCGTTCCCCAAATCTTAGATAAAAGTAATAATGTGAACTGTGTAATATTTCCGAAGACAGGGGTAATTACGGAGGCTGGTTGGGTTGGGCACATGGGGCAATAAAACCATGTATCCCCCCTCCTCTCATGCTTTTTGGGGAGTATTTAGTGACCTCAGTGGTGGGTATGGGGTGTAAAAAGTGGCGATCTGTGAGTCTCCGTAAGCTTGATGACGCTCAACAAGCTGCTCCTGGAACTGCAGGAAGGCGAGCGTTCCCGGGGCTTCTTGTAAATTACGTATTACAGGTAGCGGTCTGAATAACGCCATGCTCACGCAGCCGTAGGTGGAATCCGCTTGCAGAGGCCCGCAGCGGATCCCAGCTGTGAGCCCGGCTGTGACCCTGCGTAAGGCTACATAATGTACTGCGCATAACTGCCTACTCACACAGGCGGTCATGCGCAGTACTTTTTTTTTGTTTGTATTTCCCGCACCGTCATTTAGCGATGTGGCGGGTACCCGCAGCCCACAATGTAGTAGCGTATGGGCTGCGGGTATATCCGCGACCATGGAGCACAATGGGCTCTATGTTGCGGATATCCGCAGTAAAATAGAACCTGCTGTGTTCTCTTTTCTGCAAGTAGATTACGCAATTCTGACCCGCTATTGTGAGTGGGATTGTGTAATCCAATGCGATTGATCTGCGTATTATGCGGAATCCGTAATTCTTATCCGGTCATGTGAGACCGGCCTAAATAGATTGCTACCTTTTTATCACGTGACCGGCGACCGCTTAACAAGGTTACTGCTCCAGGCTCTCGGCGACCATTGGTCGCTGGGAGCAAGGAGATTTTAAATTTCCTGAGCTCCTCGCCTCCTGTGCATGTGTCCGGTGTTTTGCCGGCGGTCGCATGTGCAGAATCCGGGAAAGTTCATGGAGGAAGATCGCGTTGGGGTGCAAATATGGAGGCCTCTGGTAAAAAGTTTCATCTCCTCCCACCGATCGCATCGGTGAGGGGAGATGAAGCTTCACCTTTTTTTTACTTTTACGTGATCGCCATTATCCATTGGATAACGGCGAACATGTGATCAGGACCGCTCACCGCGGCCCCCCCGTGAAATCTCCAGGCTCTCAGCTAAGTTTTGTAGCCAGGAGCAGGGAGATTTTAAATTACCCTGGCAACCCACAGCTTTTGCGCATGCGCCTGCCATTTTGGAGACAGGCACGTGCGCAGAAGATGGGGTATGGTCCGCGGATAAATCCGGGGGCCTTAGGTATGTCATTTCATCCTCCCTTACGGATATGATCTGTGGGGGGAGATAAAACGTAAGCTTTTTAAATTTTTTTAAACTTTTTTTTCTTACTTAAAAAATTTTTTTTTTTTAACTTTTTACACTTTTATTTGAAATGATCACTGTTATCCATTGGGTAACAGTGATCATGTCTCCGGTGAAATGTCTCTGCTCCTGGCTACACATGGCAGCCAGGAGCAGAGGGATTTTAAATTTCCTGGGGCTCGAGCCCCTCTGTGCACGCGCCCGATGTCATGCCCAGAGGGGGATTTCGGGTCCCGGAAGACTAGGACGTGGCGGAGGACCCGAGGTGAGTATTTTCACCTCCCCTCATGGATCGGATCCATGAGGGGAGGTAAAACTGGCACCCTTTTTTTACTTTTTTGAACTTTTTCCAGTGGATAGCAGCGATCGCGTGCCCGGGGACCGCTCACCGCGGTCCCCAGTAACATCTCCTGTTTCCCGGCTACCTTCAGGAGCCGGGAGCGAGGAGATTTTGAATTTGCCGGGCTCCCGGCCTTCTGCGCATGCGCATGACGTCATACGTCTGGTGCGCATGCGCAGAAGAGCGGCACCGGGTCCCAGAGGACCCATTCACCGTGGGACACCTTGATCAAGGTGGGTGAGTACTTTCAGCTGCCCTGATGGATCAGATCCATCAGGGCAGCTGAATATCTAACTTTTTCCCCTTTTTTATTTACTTTATTGCGATCGGCGCTATCCATTGGATAGCGCCGATCGCAATGCCAGGGGGGACTGCCCGCTGCCCAGGATGACAGCTCCATGCTGTCGGCTACTTGAGAGCAGAAACAGCATGGAGCTGTCACGTCCTCAGCCAAGTGGGCATTAATCCTAAGAGGATGCATGTTTCTACCTCCTCTAGGATTAAAGCCCACTTAGTGAGGACGTAGAAACACTATGAGGCCGTCACTAAGGGGTTAAAATCCCTACCTCCATGAAGTGCTGGCTGGGATTGGTTAATTGAGCGCTGGCTCTGAATGGCTGAGCCACGGAGCTGTATTTTTTATTCTATTGATGCAGATAGGGCTTATTTTAGGGCTTTTACAGCAGGACTTCCTACTGTAAAAATTGCATTGCACTGCACGAAAACCACATTTTTGTGCGATGCGATGCAACACAAAAGAAGGCGCCATAGGGAAACATTTTTGCATTTTCGCAATGTAGCAGATTACACAACATCACTAATGTGAAGAAACCCAGTAGAAGGCATGAGCTTCACATACATGGGAGTTGTAGCGCTGTCGCATTGCGAGAAAATCGCACGATTTTGTTGCCCGTGTGAAAACAGCCTTATATTGCAGAGGTTCGCCTTACTTATTACTTGTGCGCAATACATAGTCTCAGTGCTCTATAGAGATGCAGATACTTTAGTGCACCTGGACAATTTTTAATACAGTTTCACAATTGATCACATCCAGTTTTCAAGCTTTCACACAGTGTAATTCTTGTTTTTAATGACTAGTCAATCAGGGGATGTGAAGTTTATTTCTTAAGCAGATGACTGAAAGTTTCACAACTTCCTTCTCAATGGTGACTAATGTGAAATGTCGGTGTAATACGCAGTAAGACGTCTCCTTGAAACCAAACATCTATGACCTGCAGTTTTTATGCGGTCTCTGTGTCACTGGATATCATGTGTTCTGAATAATCATAATTTTTGTCTATACAGGATTTGCACAGATATAGCAAAGTTTATCTTGTCTCTTAATGCATTAAGTAAAACTTTTGTGACAATTTATTCGCCTTTTCAATGGCTTTTGTTGTCTTAAGATAATTGGTTGCAAAATGTTATCACAGATAAGTGAACTCCTTAGTCTTAGTCTCCTTAATGACCAACTAATTTTTCATTTTTTTTTCATCCTCGGATTCCAGGAGCCATAAATTTTTAATTTTTCCGTTGACATAGCCATATGAGGGCTTGCTCTGTGCAAGACAAGTTGAATTTTTTAATGTCCTCATTTTTGGGTATATATAATGCATTGTATAACTTTTCTTAATTTTTCTTTAAAGATATAAGGATTCGGGGGAAAAAGATGAAATTCTGCCATTAGTTTTTTGTATTTCATGTTTATGGCATTCAGTGTGCAAAATGAATAATGAGATGAAATTATTCCCAGCTTTTTTTAAATATTTTGCTATTTTTGTACACAAAACGCCCCTACTTTTTTTCACAAAGATTTTCTTTTGTGTCGCTGCATTCCAAGAGCCATAGCACTTTTGTTTTTCCATCGGCGGAGCTCTATGGGGCTTGTCTCTTTCAGTATGAGCTCTAGTCTGCATTTTTCCAATTTTTGGGAACATATAACATTTTGATTGCTCTTTACTTGTTTTTAGTTTCGCCAACGTTAACCGTGTGGTATAAATAATATGTTAAATTAATTCCGCAGGCCGGTACAATTACGATAATACCAAATTTATATTGATTTTTTTTTTTTATGTATATTTTGTTTGTCGCTGCATTCAAAGACCCCTACCCTTTTCTTTTTTGTCAATGGTGCTGTGAAAGGGTTTTTTGTGGCATGTGTTGTACTTTTTAATTGTACCATTTGTTGATTTTTGTGACGTTCTGATCACTTTTATTTCGTATTTTGTAAGGCGGGATGGGCAAACGTAGCTACTTTTGCCATGTTTTGTGTATTTTTTTTCATGGCATGCACTATGTGGGTTAAATAATGTACTAATATTTTTCTCTGGGTCATTACAAATGCAGCATTACCATGTGCGATTTGCTTTTCTTTTTTTTACATAGTAAAGTGGAAAGGTTGACTTTTGCTTTTATTATTTTTTTTACAATTTTTTATTACTTTTTATTTTTGTCCTACTAGGGGACTTGATTATCAGCATCTTTTACACTACTATACTTCAGAAGCTGTGCCTCATAGGCCACCATAGCTGACATACTCAGAGGCAATATTCAAGTCTCCAGATGCCATAGCACCCCAACCGGGACCCTGTGATCACATCATGGGGGTCTTATGGGTGAGAGAAAGAGCACCCTCCCTCTGTCAGCATTTTATATGCTGCGGTTGCACTCACTATGGTGTGTAAAAGGTTAAACACCATGAATCTGAGGTTTTTCGGTCTCCGCTGTTGGAGCAAGTGCCCAATTGTTGTCCGACAGCTGAGCACCCGCTCTCCCCAGCACGATAGGCCCAAGCCAGGCTTCTATTGCAGGCAAGTGAGCACTGGGCCTCCACGAACGTTACAAAGAATAGAGAACACCAGGTGAAACAACCACGGATTAACATGTCTCCCTACCTTCTACAAAGGAAAATGACAAAGGACCTACCTGAGCGGGGACATTGCCCCAATAAAGGGCTGCCCGGCAGTCTTTGGATCTAGGCCCTTTTTGCCCCTAGAACCCACACACCCAGGCTAGGACACAGACATGTCACTCACCACCCACAGGGACAACTGGGCAGGATAAGGAGACACACAAAGCCATAATCACGCCATACAGCAGCCAATGCACAAACACTAGTAGCAGAAGTTAATGCTATAAATGCAAGGTAATTGTTAACATTTTGGCCAAAATATAGAAGCTAGCGGGCCACGTCACGGCTCCTGGCTATACCGCAAGTCCCTACACTAACCAGGAGTCCAGCAACATAACCAAACAAAACCACAAGACACAAACCTTTCTTGCAGCCCACACAACAAAGAGAGAGAATGAGAACAGAGGAAGCTGACCGAACCTGGGAAGACAGCTTTATGTGTACTGACCCAGAGTAATAGGCTGACTAGAGACACACATGCCCAGCCAGCACAGTCCTAACACCTGAGCAGGAAAGCTCCAGAGAATCTGTAGAACCACAGATCTCTGTAGCATAAACATTTTATTTTGAGCTGTCTCCCTAAAGTTTTTCTACACTTACTGAATTTATACACTTTTCTATGACTGCTCAATAATCCAGAATATTTGATAATTTGTTACCAGTCAAGTCCTACTGATGCAAGATAAAAAGGATTCTTATTGCACAAGGAAAGACTAGAAGCAATGGGATGAAACTGAAAGGGAGGAGACACAGATTAGATATTAGAAAGAAAACTTTCTGACAGTGAGGGTGATCAATGAGTGGAACAGGTTACCATGGGAGGTGGTGAGTTCTCCTTTAATGGAAGTGTTCAAACAAAGGCTGGACAGACATCTGTCTAGGATGACTTAGGCCGTCCCTCACACAGGCGGTTTTGTAAAGCGTTTTGCGCTGCGTTTTCAGCAGTGCTGAAAACGCTGTTCTAGGCTCCCATTCATTTCAATGGGGCTGTTCACACAAGGCTGAAAACACAGTGTTTCCATCGCTGCGTTTTGAAAGTTGCATGTTCTATTCTTGGCTGTTTTCAGCTGTGAGTCTCCCATTGAAATGAATGGGCAGCGGTTCTAGCACTGCTGAAAACGCGGCACAACTTTGTACTGCGTTTTTATAGCGTAAAACGCAGGTTGCTATGCCAGCAAGTCAGAAAAAAAGTTTCCAGCTTCCTTGGCTATGTTTTCAGCTGTGCTGAAAACGCAGCCAAAACGCTGTCAAAACGCATGCAAACGTTGCTGAAAACGCAGTAAACGCAGCGTTTTTGTAAACGCTTGTGTGAGGAAGGCCTTAGTGAATCGTGCACTGAGCAGGGGGTTGGACCCGATGACCCTGGAGGTCCCTTCCAACTCTACCAACTCTAGGATTCTATTATGGTACGTTAACACCATACTTTGCTTTCTTGTGGGCGCCTTACTATGACATGTTGCAAAGGTTCAGACTGAGACACCAGAGGATTCTGCCATGGTCTCATGTTCTACTAAAGTAACGGTGTCCAAATTTGACTTAGAGCTACTGTAGACCTGGGGCAGCACCTGGGATCTCCTGGCTTCCACCCTTTATCCCCACCAATCGGAATCTGGTCTTTGCTATGGGGAGCTCCAGACCGTTATCTCAGATTTAGGCCTCCTTCACACGGGTGACACGATATTACCGAGAGCAAATCGCAGCGATATCACATGGGTGGTCCATGCGATATCGCTGCTTTTTCTTGTGGCAAAACCGCCATTTTGTGGCGCTACAAAGTTGAAAGTGGTGCACTCATCCAATCAGAGGCAGCACTTCTTGGAGACGGGGATTTCTAATCCCTGGACAGAAGAGATGCTGAAGATAACTGTCAAGGACCGGGGAGAAGACATGCTGGAGCGGGACAGCGCCTCTTAGTTGATGTATGTGTTCTTAAAATTTTTTTTCTGCAGCTAGGGCTTTGACAATAGGATTTCCTACTGTCAAAGTTGCATCGCAGCACACGAAAAACGCATTTTCGTGCGATGTGATGCAACAGAGAGGAAGGCTCCATAGTGAAACATGGGCTACAAAACTTCACAAGTCGCGTGCATATCGCGAAACCCACAATGTTTTTGACTCGCAATATCGCATGCTACAAAACCGCAAATGTGAAGAAAACCATGGGCTTCACATACATCTGATTTGTAGCACTGTCGCATCACGAGAAAATCGCACGACCTTGTCGCCCATGTGAACGAGGTCATACTGTTGGTTAAGAGTCAGCAGACACAAAGTGGCCAGGTTTACCCTAGTGCAGTATTGGAGGAGTAGACATGGACTTGGTCATAGAACAGACAGAGCAAGCATGGTCAATACATGAGCCAAGGTCAGGAGTGAAGTTGGAGCTTGTCAGGTAGGAGTTTGGTCATCCCGGACCAACAGATTTATGTACAATTTACACCAGAAACTGGTTGAAATGACAGAAATGTACGCCTGGTCGGAACTGGCATACATTTCTATGTAGGCACACGGATATGTATTAGGTGCATCCTTCACCTGGAGAAATTCTACTAAGCCGGGTGTCGGAAATGTTGTCTTAGTAAATATACCCCAATGTGAGGTGAACGCATTGCGCTCTCTTTACAGTAGCTGATTCTTCATTGAGAATATGCTGCCATCATGTGGAGAGAAGCTGTACTTTCTGTCATTTCAGTCTTTTTGTATTAAATGTTCTATTTATGTAGTTATGAGAAGGCTTGTTTTTTTAAAGCAAATTATATCTCAGTGGCACCATTCTGGGGTTCTTATAGTTTACTAAGTTCATTCAATTTTGGGGGCGAAAAATAACAAGTTGTACATTTTTTTTTTTCATTTTTAACTCTGTTAACAGTAAAGTAGTAAATATATAATCCATACTGCATGAAACACTACGAATAGACCACCAAATGTGTCGGTTTTGTTTTATTATGCACTAGTATTTTTACAATAGGAGCATACGCCTATTTTATTCTGCTGCATTTTGACAGCCAGAAGTTGTTTTCTCAGTTGCTGTAGATGTGTAAGGCCGTTTTTACATGGGCGAGAAAATTTGTGCAAAGTGAGGCACACAAATCTAGCACAAATATTAACCCTACTTTTTTGAATGAGGTCATACACGAGCGATCTTTTCCCGCATCGTGGCAAAATTGCGTGAAAAAAATTGTGGCATGTCCTAACTTTGAGCGTTCCCTCGGAATGCCTCGCATTGCATTGCCTAGTGTTTTCAATGAGGTCGACACAGCATTGCATGGCGTGTGAGGTGTGTGTGATCCGATGCCAGGTTTACCCATGGAAAACAATGGGAAATACTCTGCGATGCTCCACCGCGGCTAAAAGCCACGGTGGAGGATCGCTACTTCCCTGATGTGACGTCAGGCAGTTTTAACACAAAAATGCCTCGCTTCCATGGGACATCGCACTCGCCCGTGTGAAATTAGCCTAAGGACTCGTCTTTTGTAGGATAAGTGGAAGTTTTTATTGGCACCCTTCTGAGGTAAATATATTTTACTGATTAGCTTAAATAAATGTATTGGTTTCAGGGGAAAAAAAAATAGCAGCAAAGTGATGTGCACATAAATTACGTGGTTGTTATAATTAGGGCGATACCTTATTATTTTTATGTTAAACTAATTTTAGAATAAGGAAGATAATCATTTTAATAAAAAAGGTTTTCATTATTCTTTTGGAGGGTAAGAAGTTTGTTTTCCAAACTTTCTTCAACTTTATTCTCCTTTTTCCCCCATTAGGGGATTTAAAGCTATCATTATTTGATCGCTAATATAATGCTTTGGATTACTTAGTGGTCAAAAGCATTATTGTGGGTCCTCTATGGTAGCCCTGGGGGCCTTTCTTAGGTTCCTGGTTGCCATAGTAACCTATTAGCACCCTGAAATAATGTCACAAGGGCCTACGGGACAGAGTGAGCCCCCCTGTCAAACTCCATTGTGTGGCAGTAGCTACTGTAACTTGGGAATGTGGTGGTCAGTGACAGCTTTCAGCCATTCCAGTGGATGCAGTTGGATGTGCGTCATATTATTGCCACATACACGTATATTTTCTGAAAGTAGACACCTGACGCGTTGCAAAAATGTCATGCGGCGCTTTACAGTCAGGAGCAGCGGTCATGAACTTACCTCACCACGTTCCAACCAGCAGTTGGAATTCTGGCTGGCACATGTGAAACTTGTATGGTTGTGGAGTCATCCTGATATCAGAGAATTACTTGGCTTAGTTCTTCTCTCTGCCGTCCTGACATGATCACAGGCTGCACTTGCAGCTCATTAAGGGTTCTTCCGCACAAGCTTAATATTTCCACAAACCGCAACTAAAGACACACGATAGGCTGGATTCACACAACTGTACCTGCGCTCAGAAAATAGAGCGTGCAATACACAGTGACTATAACCCATTGATTTCAATGTGTTCATTCACATGCATGTATTTTTACTGTGCCTCTTGGTTGCACACCCCCCACTCCCCCCCCCCCCCCCACACACACACCATGCTCTATTTTCCTGGACATTTGGGCACCAAAAGTCCCCACAGAAGTCAATGGGGATGCGCAAATGTGCACACAATATGCTAGAAAAAAAAGGAAACACTGCTTAACTGCCTAGGAAAAAGAACACATCTTGAACTCATTGGACTAATTATGGCTGTGAGCATAGGTGCATATTTTTTGAGCGCACAATTACTCACAAATTGCGTGTGCAAAATGTACAGTTAGTTTGACTGATGCGCATGCAAAAAAGCAACATTCATTCTGCAAAAACACTGCGCTCATGCAGTCGCAAATACGCATATGCTTTTGTGAATCCTTCTTTAACCCCTTAGATGAAAAAACAGATTAATAGCGCTCCAATGGTAGGAAATTATAGGTATGGTAAAAACTATAAAGGCGTGGACTCACCTCAGACGTAACAGGACCCTCTGGGGATCCCGGTACGTCAGATGATCCTGGTTGGCAGATTTATGAAATCACAGATGTAATCAAATGGTGTTGCCCAAAGAATGGAGGCTCCATTCACACTGGTCTTATCGACATCCAGGCAGGAGAGCGTTGTGGGGTAGCTTTAGGTATATAATACAAGAGAACAAAACTGGAATAGTGGACAGAGAGAAACAACCCCCAACGCTCCAGTGGTCTGGACACAAAAAGGAAATAACTTCCTTTGTAGGGGTGCCTGGTCCGCGGCACCCCTCAATCCCAGAAGGCATAAAAGAAGAACCGGAGATAGGAGTATGTTCAAAGTTTCCAAGGATAGAAGTTTATTCAGATAAGTGCAATGCGTTTCGGCTTTAAACAAGCCTTTGTCAAGCATAAAACAACTCTACAGACAACATATATATATATATATATATAATAAAAGTAACAATTCATTTAACCATTTCCTCCCCCTTCATGTTCAGCGTGTGGCCTTGGCGTGGGGTTGTGACGTTACACGTCTTCCGGTGGGGCTCACGTGACTGCTCACATGATTTGCTGGAAAATATACAGGAGATATATAACTTATACCAGCTATACATATCTAATTATATACAGGAGATATGAGGTCTCTGCAGACCTATATTTGGGTATGCCCTCGCATCGCATCTCCCTTTGATTTCAATGGGGCCAGCGGCATTATCGTACCATGTGCAAGGTGCATGCAATGCGATGCAAGGTTCCGCTATTGAAACTACTTCCCCGAAGTGATGCGAAACGTTTTTGGTACAGATATGCCTGGCATCAGCAGCGAATTTGCATATTGGCGAGTGCGATATCAGGCCGTGGTTCATGGCCCAATATCGCACTCACCTGTGTGAAATCAGCCTACACTCTCACACAGATGTTTTTTCTGTGATTACTGCAGCGTTTTGAATGCCGCAGTAATCGCGGTATAACGCTCCCATTGATTTCAACTGAGCCTCGCAGACATGTGCTCGAACACGGCGCTTTCCAGTGCCTTGATTTTCGAGCGCCGTCTGTTCTATTTTTTACGTTTAGTGCACTTCATTAATGATGGGGTGTGCTAAAGCCACTGTTGGAGGCAGAAACGCTGCCTCAGAAAATGAAAGTAAAATCGTGGTAAAACATGGCGCTTTGCCAGGGCCATGTGGGATAGAGGCCTAAGGGGCTACAAAAAAATTCATGTGGTCCAGGAAAAAAGCCAAGGGGCCAGAACATGTATGTACATTTGTTTTGCAGCTGTATGCAGCACGGTTTAGGTAGGGGTACAGGTACAGATGTTGGGGAAGAGGGTGTCCCAAACTGAACTTGAGCATCCAGGCCTGTAGTTATGCACCTGACCGATAGAATTTGCATATATTTATTAAAAGCGCCAAAATTGGGAAACTTTTGAAAAATTTTTTAATTTTTCACATTTTCAGCTGCAAAATATCAAACATGCGTAACTAAACAACTATACAAATTTTTGATCCGATATATATTTCCATCTGTTTACTTTATTCTGGAAGCATGTTTAAAAAAACTATAGGTTTTTTAATAGAGATGATCGAGCGTACTCGGAAAAGCACTACTCGCTCGAGTAATTTGTTTTATCCGAGTATCGCTGTGCTCGTCCCTGAAGATTTGGGTGCCGCTGTGGCTGACAGGTGAGTCGCAGCGGGGAGCAGGGGAGAGCGGGCGGGAGAGAGGGAGAGAAAGATCTCCCCTCCGTTCCTCCCCGCTCTCCCCTGCAGCTCCCCGCTCCGTGCCGGCACCCGAATCTTCAGGGACGAGCACAGCGATACTCGGATAAAGCAAATTACTCGAGCGAGTAGTGCTTTTCCGAGTACGCTCGCTCATCTCTATTTTTTAACCATTTAGGAGACGTGCAACTTTAACATTAAGTATTAAAATTTTGAGGAACATTTTGTTTTCCTACACTAAGGGTTTACCCACTCGCGTTTTTTTTACGCTGCGATATCGCTGCATTTCTTTTAATGGGACTTTCTAATGTGAAAATTGCATCGCGCAAATACCGCAAAAGCACAAACTTGCAATTTTTGTGCAATGCGATTTTGAACATTAGAAAGCCCCATTGAAAAAAACGCAGCAATATAGCATTTAAAAAAACGCTGGTGGGTAGAAACCCAAAGCCAAGATTGCAAAGGCTCATAGGTGTCAGAATGATAGATATTCCCACAAATGACCCCATTTTAAAAACTACACCCCTTAATATATTTACTGAGGGGGGTGTCAGGAGTATTTTGACCCTACAGGTTTTTGCAAGTTAATGCAATTTAGAGGAGAAAACTTAAATTTCATATTTTTGCAAATATGTAATTTTAAAGACAGGTGTTTTTTCTATAATGCACATGAAAATGAGTATTTGCACCACAAAATGCATACCTCTTGTGGCCCTAATCTTATGTCTGTATGCACAACGGGGCCCAAACTGAAAGGAGCAGCCGGTGGTTTTCAGATCAGACATTTTGCTTGAAGGCGTTTTAGGCCCCGATACCCACTTGTAGAGCCCTTGAGCTGCCAAAATTGTGGAGAACCCCCACTAATGACCCCATTTTGAAAACTAGACCCCTTAACGAATTCATCTAGGGGTGTACTGTGTATTTTGATCCCACAGTTGTTGAATGAATCTAAGCAAAACAGAAGGAAAAAATTACAATTTTCATTTTTTTGGCGATTGTACCATTTTAAAAACAGGTTTTTTTGCACAACACACATATAAATGAAGACTTATACCCTAAAATGGATCCCCCTGTTTGTCCCGTGTTCATAAACATAACCATTGTGGCCCTAATCTGCTTACTGGACACATGGCTAGGCCTATAATGGATGGAACACCCATTTGATTTCAGGGCACAATTGAATAAAATCCTGGCCCCATTGCACACTTGTGCAGAAAAAAATGACGCCCTAAAAAATAATTTCCACCCACCCAACCCCATGGGTAATTACAGAGGCTGGTTGGGATGGGCACATCCTCCCATGCTTGCTGCAAACCCTACACTTGATGGGGGGAGTATTTCTTCACCTCAGCAGGAGGGATGGGGTGTAAAAAGTGGCGCTCTGTGAGTCTCCGTAATCTTGCTGAGGTGCAGCAGTCTCACACAGAAGGGACTCAACAAGCTGCTCCTGGAACTGCTGGAAGGCGAGCATTCCCGGGGCTTCTTGTAAATTACGTATCACAGGTAGCCGTCTGAATAATGACGGGCTCACACGGCCGTATGTGGAATCCGTGGCCCTGCATACGGCTGCGTAATGTACTGCGCGTAACGGCGTACTCACAGGCAGTCATGCGCACTACAGTTTTTCTTTGGATTTCCCATACTGTCACTTAGCAATGACGCAGGTGTCCGCAGCCTGTACACAATTTAGTTGCATATGGGCTGCGGATAAATCTGCAACCAAAGAGCACAATGGGCTCTATGTTGCAGATATCCGCTGTAAAACAGAACATGTGTCCGGCATTTTGAAACCGTGAAGGAGGATCGCATTGGGGGTTCAAATGCGAAGTCCTCCGGTAAGAAGTTTCATCTCCCTTCACCAATGTGATTAAATTTCAATTTTTTAAAAACGGCGATCACATGATTGGACACAGCGTACCACGGCCCCCTGTGAAATCTCCAGGCTCTTAGCTATGTTTGATAGCCAGGAGCAGGAAAATTTTAAATTACTTTGGCAATCCTCGGCTTTTGCACATGCATCCACTATTTTGCCAACAGGCGCATGTGCAGAAGTCGGGGTAAGGTCCATAGATAAATCTGGGGGCCTTAGGTGCGTAATTTCATCTCCCCTCACGGATACGATCCGTGAGGGGAGATGAAGCTTAAACATTTTTAACGTTTTTTTTTTTACTTTACGTGATCGCCGTTATCCATTGGATAACGGCAATCATGTGACTGGGGACTGCTTATCGCAGTCCCCAAGGACATCGCCCTGCTCTCGGCTACTCATGCTAGCGGGTAGCAGGGAGTTTTTCAATCTCCCAGGCTCTCCAGCCTTCTGCGCATACGCCTGACATTTACCGTCTGGCACGCATGTGCAGAAGACGACGTTAGGTCCTGGAATGACCAAAACGCCGCGGGACATCATGGAGGAGAGAGGTGAGTAGTTTTAGCTCCCCTCATTGATCCAATCCGTGAGGGGAGATAAAACTTTAACTTTTTAAACAGTTTTATGCGATCACTGTTATTCATTGGAGGGCACATATTGCAGCCCCCCATGACAGCTTCAGGCTCTTGTGCATTGGCTACCTCTGGCAGCTGATAGCAGGGAGCTGTCACCTGCACAGACCCCAAGGCTTTACTCTACAGGGCTAGTGTGTTTTTACCGCCCTGGGTGGTCACTAAGGGGTTAAACTCTACTATATCTGTATGTACACTAAATACTGCTGATACCAAAAACTATGGGGCAGGTTTATAATACGTTTCTAAAAGAAACTTTTTGTTGCCTATAGCAGCCAATCACAGCTTGGCTTTCATTTTTCAGAATAAGTAATGAACGCTGTGCTGTAATTGGTTGGTCTGGGCAAGAATGGCAATTTTTATTTAATAAGTTTGCCTCTATGTTCTTATCTTTTTGACGCTTATCTTTTTCTCTTGCTTTTTCAATATCTATGAAAACGCTGTTAGAAACTGCTGCCACCTTGTGGTCATTTAATGAATTAGCCAAAATAATGCTAACAATCCAATAAAGTCTGGACTAAATAAAATCAGTAGAATTTTGAAGAGTTCTAAAATCAGCTACTGTCCATGTATAGAGAGTACAATGTGAAATAACTTGAAAATGTTGGAAAAACAGTAAAGTATGAGAAAAGTTACTCAACTTTTTTGAGTTATTGTGCATTTCAGCATTGTGAGTTTGCTAAAAGGTTTAATTTTGCTATAATGTATATTGTTGTGTCTTAACTATATTTTCCTTCTATCCTTCTTTACTAAGTTATTTATATGTGCATATTGTGTGTGATTTATATTACTTACATGTGTGCTTGTCTTATTAAGACTACGGCCGCGATCGAACGGTGTAATTTCGCAACAGATTTGGGCACAGATTCACTGTAAAATCAACACCATTTTAGCATTCTATTGATTGCTATGAAAATCTGTGTTTTAGTTCACACAGAGCTAATTTTTTAGCATGAGGAAAAATCGGACATGGATCTGATAGGTTAAAACCCCTGTGAAGATTGGCACCCATAGGTAAGATGGCACCCTTTGTGGAATTTTTTCTGGCACCTCCTGTAATTAAAATATTATATATATATATATATATATATATATATATATATATATATATATATTGCACTGATTGGCGGTCTGTCTGTTCTCTGTAAGTGCAGAAAGCAGCATGATAACGGCATATACACTTCAGAAAAGCTCAGAGCAGAAATACAGCTCCAGAACCAAGCTCAAAATATAAATACAACGTGACAACCGAGCTCAGTACAGAAATATAGCCAAATTGATAACCAAATTAATAACATAAATACTGTAACAGAATGAAGGTCAGTACATAAATACAGCACCGATCTCATAATATAAATACACTAGCAGAGCTAAGAGATTTTGTTGCAGGAATACCAATGGGCTAACAGCAGCGCTTTGGAGCATCAGAGGGGAGGAGACAGAGCCAGGAGGAAGAGGATTTATGTACTATACTTCCACAAGACAATGCTACACAAAGGAAGAGTGTTACGATTGTGTGGGCAAACTAAGCACGGGGCCCACACGATCATACCCAAAGAGGGAGTGGTATGGATGCACGCACACAGGTTTCACACTGGTTTCACATGGATCACAGGCAACTGACCCTGTTCTACAAGGGGGATGAAAGTGGCCCTACCTAAGCGGGGACATCGCCCCAATAAGAGGGCGGCCCAGCGGTCTTCGGAACTGGGCCCTAGCTGATCTAGGAGCCACAGAACAGGAGACATACACATGCCACATGCAGGGACAGAACAGGATACACAGAGCCAGAAAACACAGCATACAGCAGCCCAAATTAAACCACTAGTAACGGATGAGAAGCTGAATATAAATAACAGGTATTAGTTGGCATTTTGTACAAAATGCGGAAGCTAGCGGGCCAACTTCACAGATCCTGGTTATACCGCTAGTCCCTACACTAACCAGGAGTCCAGCAGAACCGGACAGAACACAAAATGCTGCAACAGGACAGGACACAGAGCACAGGTCATACAGCAAACTGACACAAAACTGACAGTATTTAAATGAACAAATGGACATGAACCAGCAAGATACAGATCACACAGCAAGCTTGCATAAGGAACAGGACAGAGCACAGGGCACACAGCAAACTGACACAAAACTGACAGAATTTAAACGAACAAATGAACATGAACCAGCAAGACACAGATCACACAGAAAGCTTGCAACAGGACAAAACAGAGCACAGGGCACAAAGCCAACTGCAACAGGAACAGGACAGAACACAGTATACCTGCTTACAGGCACAGGCTAACAACAGACTTCAACATATAATGCAACCACTGACTCCACCCAGAACACATATGCACACAGATGAAACTCACAGCAAGTCTATGTGTCCTCATACCAGGGGGAATAGACAGTCAGCTACACAAGCTGACATAGGGAACCGTGTCAAGTTACACTAACTGACACAGAGCAGACTGTCAGCTACACAAGCTGACATAGGGAACCATGTCAAGTTACACCAACTGACACACAGAGCAAGACATAAGAGGTTTGAAGGCCACACCTATATGTGAGCACAGACCCAGGAGATTGGCTAGCAGGAAGTACCACACACAGCCAGCTCAATCAATTAACCCTGTAAAGGCTGTGCTGCTAGGAAGCTTAGAATTACAGATCCCAGCAGCACATGGAACAAAGAGCATCATCTGGTCAGGCAGACCTAAGAGGTGGTGATCACCTCCAGGCTACATCTACATTGTACCCCCACCCCCCAGAAGCCAGTGCCCTGTGTGGATGCATGGGTCGCATGTAGCTAAGACCAGCCGCGCTTGTAAACATACCAAAAGGCTCTAGGAGTAGATGACTTTTGTTCAGGAGACAATTGCATTAAAGGGATTGTCCAGTTTTTAAATTCTTGATGGTCTTGATGGTCTCAGAATATATCAGCAATAGTAGGTTGTCGTAGGTCTCTTGCTTAGGAGCTTCACCATTCAGTTCGACGCTGGTGTACTTCAGCTGATTTCTGCAGATAGCAGACATGCCCGTTCTTACTGCAATGGCCAGACTTGGTAATGCAGACAAAGCTCCCATTTCCATGTAGTATGGGAGTGCAAGATGAGCAGGTAGCTAGCTGTGTGATAGTTAGAAGGACGGTTAGAGGGAATAGATCCAGGGAGGCTAGTCCTGAAGTAGCGCACCCCAACAAGTTTGCGAAGTTGGTAGATGAGGGGCATGCCATTACAGGATTAGCACTGCTGCAGCACAACATGCCCTCTGACCACCACGGGGATGTCTGCTCCAGTAAGAAGGGGTATAGGAACGCAGGGTAGGCTAGTCAGGTCCTGTAGTAGGGCGCTCAATTATTATGGGGATAGACAGGGTAATCTGCCACAAAGACCGGGATTGTCGAATAGTGTGTCTTCCCGGTTCTAGACTTCAACACATTGCGGATCAGGTTGACAGATTACTGGGAGAGGCTGGTGAGGATCCAGTGGTTATGGTGCACATTGGCACCAATGACAAAGTTAGAGGTAGGTGGAAGGTCCTTAAAAACAATTTCGGAGAACTAGGATGTAAGCTTAGGGCAAGGACCTTCAAAGTAGTATTTTCTGAAATTCTATCTGTACCACGTGCCACACCAGAAAGGCAGCGGGAGACTAGAGTAGTAAACAAGTGGCTCCAGAGTTGGTGTAAAAAGGAGGGTTTGGGGTTCTTGAGAATTGGGCTGACTTTGCTGTGAGCTACAGGCTCTACCATAGGGATGGGCTGCATCTCAGTGGGGAGGTGGCAGCTAGAAGGTTGGAGGAGTGTTTAAACTAGGGACTGGGGGAAGGGCAACCAAAGAGATAGGGGGAAGGCAGTGTAGACAGTGACCTGGGACTAAGTAATGGAAATTTGGTGAAACGGTGGGAGGAGAGAGTACAGTTAGAACTGGCAAAACAATTAGTCGGGATACCCATAATATAAAAAGTAACCAAAACCTTCTACACTGTATGGTGACTAATGCTAGAAGTCTGACCAATATAGTAGTAATGCCTGAGGAAAACTGTGACATAGTGGGAATAATGGAGATCTGGTTAGATGAAAGCTGTGACTGGGCGGTGTACTTACAGGGTTACAGTCTGTTCAGAAGAGATCGTAAAAAACATAAAGGGGAAGGATTTTGTCTCTATGTAAAATCCTGTTTAAAGCCCACATTATAGGTAGATAAATAGGAGGGAGATGAACATGTGGCATCTCTATTGGCAGAAAAACAACAATAAAATCCTCATAGGGGTTTCTATAGACCACGAAATATAACAGTCCTATTCACAGACGTGACTTGGTTAAAAATAATACATTTTATTAAATTTTATCTAAAAAAAACACACAATTGGGCACAACAAAAGACACAACACAAATTCCAAGTTGTAATGAGAAACGTTAGCCCACCTAATAGTTAATTGGAGATGGGTTGGTGGGTTTCAATAATACAACTTGGTATTTCTTCTGATACTCCGTATTTCTTGATGCCGCACATCAGTTAGGAATACAAACTACAAAGGAGCTGTTCATGGAATTTCCAAAAAAAAACAAGCCCCCAATTGGATATCTGTAGTTTTATTAATGTAATGACAGTATTTGAACAGAAATTCTCAGGTTACGGAGAGGTGATATTCAACCTGAAGAAGTGAATATCTCTGTCAAAATTTCTGCCTAGTGGGCTGAGAAGTTTTTAACAGCTCAAAGAGGCAGTGTGTCAAAGATTTTGATTTTAGTCGATATTTTTACTCTTTATAAACAGTACTCCTACTCATAGCGACAATGTTTGAGCAGAAACTCTCAGGTTGCAAGAAAGTAATATTCAACCTGGAAAAATAATTATCTCTGTCGAAACTTACTGCCTAGTGAGCTGAGAAGTTGTAAACGGCTCAAATAGGCAGTGTGTCAGAGATTTTGATTGTCGATATTTTTACTCATTGTGGACAGTACTCCTACTCTACGCGTTTCACCACTGAGTATACGTGGATCCTCAGGAGACTTAGTACTTAGAGAGTTATAATAATAGTGTTTCCAGAGTTATGATGGTAAATAGTTAGAGTATCACTAAATAGTTAGAGTATCACTAAAGTGTATAATCCTCAATCAGGGAGTGAGCTCTTAGCAATCGATTAGAGCTAGTAGGGTTTGACCTCGATAAAGAGATAGATAAAGGTTGTAGGTACGAGGTTATTTATTTCAAATATTAAACCCTTCTTCTCTATCAATCTCACTTTCAATTATCCTACGCCAGATGTTATGGTCAATAGGATCTCTTTTCAGTGAGAGTAGGGATAGAGAGTACTTCATGCATGAGATTCCTGGGTTTGGAGTTTGGTCTGGAGGTGATAATACCTCAAACGGATTCAAATTCATATAGTTGAGTGAAGGAGGTTTAAAGTCCTAAAGTCCCTAACCACTCATGCAAATGCATGCAATGAAAAAATTAGCATGGCAGGACAAGGAGTCAATCCTCCCTAGACTCAGAAGAATATTTTTCCCCTACACCCTCCTTTCTTTTTTCTTTTTCTCCCCCAGTAAGCTCAAGATTAGTGCATAGACTGCAGTCCCTACAGAAAGATAGAGAGCTCAAGAGGTCAGAGCATGACATAAGGTAGTTCCCATCGCCTTGATGGTGGGCTAGGGAGTCGACGAAATATAACAGAAGCTACTGAAAATCTATTATTGAAGCAAATAGATAAAGCAGCAAATCACAATGAGGTAATTATGGCGAACTTTAACTATCCGGATATAAACTGGGAAGCTGAAACCTGCGGATCTCATAAAGGTAACCACTTCCTGTCAATTACTAAGGATAAAATTACAATATCCAACTTGTACAGGACCCGATTAGGGGGACAACCATTTTAGACTTAATATTAAGCAATACCTGACAAAATAACAGGGGTGCAGGTTGGGGGGCCCTTGGGAAATAGTGACCATAATATAATGAATTTCAACTTGGCCTTCAAGAAACTTTTATAGGGGAGCTACGAAAATATTAAACTTTAGGAAGGCCAAGTTTTATCAGCTTAGTGATGCCCTTAACCTTATTGACTAGCATAATAACTTAAAAAAAGCACAAACAATAAATGGGAAATGTTTAAAAATATCTCAATTACTTGTGAAGCATTGTAATTTTTATTCTCTCCCTGTTACGGTATACTACCCTTGATACGCCAGCCTGGGTGCTCTAGATCTCACCCACAACTACTGTCCCTGCCTACTTGCCTCCACTCCTGGCTAACCCTAGGCGGGCAACTCAACTGGGCGGTGGTCCCTACTCTCACTAGGGACCGAAAAAGGGACGCTGGTGTACCTGGATGGAAAGGGTAGAATACCGACAGAAAAGGCAGATGTAAATAACCAACACGAACAATACTAAGCAGAACTGAGGCAGATGGAAAAACCTGGTGGATAATAGCAAAGTATAGCAGACAAGATGAAAGAAGCAGGAGACCAACAGAGGCAGACTAGCTAGCACACAGAGGGAAACCAATAACTGGCCGTGACTGCAAGTCTTTGCTCCACCTTTAAACAAAAGCCCAGGGGCGGAGAGAGGGAGACAGCCAACTCCCAACAGAACACAACCAAAAAGGAGCAGCTGCACTCACAGGTGCACGGCGCCGTGCACCACTAGCACCACGCTGCCCACGCCAGCCACGCACTCGTGCCCCCGGCAGCTGGACAACAAGCCAGGGGGACACGCCCGACAGAGGGACCCCGCACACCGCCCCCCCCCCCCCAGGAGGACCAGCAGACGCATGGTAGCACTGAACACCGTGTACTAGGGTGTGCACAAACAGAATGCTACATAAGCCTTTCCAGATCACTAATGGCACCTGCCATGGAGCCAATTATAACCATTGTGTTTTCCCGGGTGATCCATTTACAGTAATCATAAATGAGATTCTGCATTGCGGTGCTGTCTTGTAGACAAGGTGTCCCCAACCACCGGTCCGCGGACCGGGGCCGGGCCATTGGGTGTTTAGCGATGGTCCGCGGCACCGCCGGGAACTTTTGCTCTAAACACAAGGCCCGCGAGCTAAATCCGGCCCGCTGCCTTGTGTTTTGTGGCCCGCGGTGTGCCGATGCCGCTCACCACTGAAGCGATTACCAGCGGGGGCGCCGCAGCTCTCCACTGGTAATCGCGCTGATCCCAGCGCACACACTGACGTCTGTGCAGCCAGGATCCTCCTCCCCGAGTCCCCTGCTCATTAGTTCCGCAGGAGAGGACTCGGGGAGGAAGCGTGCCGGGCTGCACACTGACGTCAGGGCAAGCAGACAGAGAGCGACAGCAGGGAGGAGGTAAGTATATGGGTTGGGGGGCTGCATATTATGGGGGGGGGGGGCGGCTACTTATTACAGGGGAAGGGGCTGCCTATTACTGGGGGGGGCTACTTATTACTGGAGGGGCCTGCCTATTACTGGGGGGGGACGGACTACTTATTACAGGGGAAGGGGGGTCTACTTATTACAGGGGAAGGGGCTGCCTATTACTGGGGGGGGGCTAGTTATTACTGGGGGGTGGGGGCTACTTATTACAGGGGAAGGGGCTGCCTATTACTGGGGGGGCTGCCTATTGCGGGGGGGCTGCCTATTACTGTGGGGGGGCTGGTTATTACTGGGGGGGGCTACTTACTACTGGGGGGGCTGCTTATTACAGGGGAAGAGGCTGCTTATTACTGGGGGGGGGGGGGGCTGGTTATTACTGGGGGGTGGGGGTGGGGGCTACTTATTTCAGGGGAAGGGGCTGCCTAATACTGGGGGGGGCTGCCTATTACTGGGGGGGTGGGGGCTACTTACTACTGGGGGGGCTGCCTATTACTGAGGGGGACCTGCCTATTACTGGGGGGGCTGCCTATTACTGGGGGGGACCTGCCTATTACTGGGGGGGGGGACTTGCTTATTACTGGGGGGGGTGCTAGTTATTACAGGGGGAGAGGCTGCTAATTACTGAGAGGTGGGGGCTGTCTATTGCTGGGGGGGGAGATAAATTATATTCTGCCCTATGTGTGTGCTGGGGGGGGGGATAGATTATATACTGCCCTATATGTGTACTGCCAGGACATTCTAAATGTCATAATTAAATAAGAATGCACTAAACTTCAACCCCCTTTATAACCCTGCCCCCTATAACCAAAGCCCCGCCCATGTCCCGCCAAACCCTGCCGGGCCTTGTAAAAATGGTCTTGCTTGAAGCCGGCCCCTGGTGCCAAAAAGGTTGGGGACCACTGTTGTAGACTCATCTGTTGTTCCAGGCATTATGCACTAGGAAATAGGGCTGGCGGTCGGGCATTCACATGTAGGCCTGCATTGTTTAACTCTAAGGTCCCTCTCTTCCCTCCAAGCCGGCTGTAGATTCCTGCAGATATTTTACTTGTAACAAGGTTGTCACCTCAGTGTTACCTGCCCAGACAAGAAAAAGAGTGCTCCCTTTCCCAAGGCCCTCAGGTCAACTTCAGGTATTTTCCTTGTGGGTGGTGGGAGAGCCAATGCCAACTCGCAGATGGTCACTATGGACTGTGGGGTTTCTTGACACTGGTGCTGAGATGACCTTCAGCCACCCTGAACTCGTGTCCCCCACCAGTATAATCCCCAGAAAGACCCTGACCGTTATGGGAATTGGAGGCGCCACCCCTACTCTGCCGATGGCTCATGTATACCTGGATTGGGGTGTGGAGAGGGTGATGTAGGAGCGGGTGGTGTAGGACTTCCTTCTCAAGAATGTGTTATCGGGGAGGGATCTTGGGTTCTTAGTGGCTCAGTGTGTGACCGATGATCGCCCAAGATCTAGTGACAGTGTAATGACAATATTGCTGTTGATAATAATGCTAATGTGATCTATTACCCTGCAGAGGTGAGCGATTCTCTAGAAGGGTGTAGCCGCGATAATGACAATGTAGTGTGCATCCCTCTCAAGCTTACTGAACTGATACAGTCTAATGATGTTAAGGCATCCTGTGAAATAGTGAAGCTCAGTGATGTAACACCCATGTGTGATCTCACTGACAATACTCCCTTACCTCTGGTAATAAGTGCAGACAGTGATTCAAGATGTGGTCACAATGTGGGCTGTACTCCTCCGAAGCCTGTATGTACCACAACATGCTGTGATGTAAAAAAAAGTGGAGGCCGACCGGTAATCAGCACTGGTCCAGTAAAATACCTTACTGGAAGGGGAGTGGTCATGTCTCACCAGGGGCCAGCTGGCATACTGGCTGTCACCCACAGCCAAAGTGCCCAGAACACAGGGATGTCTCTGCCTTTCCAGACACTCTCCCTCATCATCCACAGGGGCAAGCAGGACCGATGACAGCCCAGAACAAGTCCCGGAGAAGCACAGTGGAGTCCTGGCCTTAATGTCCTTTTTGGCTGCACTCAGCCAGAAGTTTCAGGACGATATTCATACAGATGCCAGCCTGGGGGAGTTGAGAAACCTTATGGGGAAAACACTCTCAGAATCTAACAAGAAGAGGGTCTTCTAGGACCAAGGGAGGTTATACACTTAGTGATTGCTAAGACCAAAGCCCGGCTAGCCCACCATTTCTACTGGCCAACGATAGGTACGGACATAGCCAACTACTGCTGGTCATGTGTGATGTGCCAAAAGATGGGGAAATTGGGGCCCAGCCCCAAGGATCCCCTAGTTAATTTGCCAATTATTAAGGAGCCTTTCCAGAGGGCTGCTATGGGCCTCATTAGGCCCCTGGCCATCCTCAGCAGCTCTGAGAAATGCTACATCCTGACTGTAGTTGACAGTGCAATGCGATACCCTGATGCTGTGGCCCTGTCCCCACACAGTCCGAGAAGGTGGCTGATGCTGTGATAGCCATGTTTTCTCATCTAAGATTTCCCAGGGAGATGCTTACCAATTGGAGGCCCCAGTTTATGTTGCATCTGGGCGTCATCCAGAAGTCTGAAGGTGCATGGGCCTTCCCTGTATTCCTGATACCATAGAAGGACCAGATGACCCGATTCTGCATAGACTACAGGAGGTTGAATGCCTGCATGGTATCTAATGCTTATCTGATGCCTCAAATTCACAAGCTATTGGATTGGCTAGCCGGAGCCCAGTACATCACTATCATGGAACTGAGTCAGGGGTATTTAGAGATACCCATGACCACAGAGGCACAGGAGAGGTCTGTTTTCATCACCCCATTTGGAATCTACACGTCTTACCGATGCTGAATTGGAGCCGCAGGTGTAGTAGCCGAGCAAGTCACTGGAGAGTAGTCAGAATAGCCGGGAGTTGTTATCGGGAAATTACTGTATGCAGTACAAATGGATGAGACGGAAGCGTAGTCAATGTAAGCCAAAGATCAGCAGCAGGAGGTATCGATATGCAGTACAAATGAGACTAGACAGAAGCGTAGTCAATGGAAGCCAAAGGTCAGCAGTAGTAGGTATCGGTATGCTTGTAAAGGAGCCAGAGGAAGAGGAGCTTGATCAAGGTGGTGGAACACAATAATCATGCATTGAAAGAGTGGCAGGGCTATGCTTATATAGAAAGTGCAATTAGGAACAGGGGAGGTGTCAGGACCAGTAGGCAGGAACTAGGTAACTGAGAAATACAGAACAAGGCTGAGGAGTGGTTGCGGAGAGGGCTGCTGACTGGAACACAAGAGGTTGTGGGTTTGAGCCCTGACAGTAGCCCCCCTCTTTGAGGATGGCCTCTGGACATCCCAGGTATCAGTTTTCCTGGGTATCTCCTGTGAAACGCCTTTGTGAGTCTAGGAACATGTTTTTCTCTAGCTCCCAGCAGTTCTCTTCTGGTCCATACCCTTGCCCCTTCACAAGGTACTGTATTTTACCTCTCTGAAGTCTGGAGTCAAGAATCTTATCTATCACAAACTCATCCTGTCCCTGAACTTTCACAGGAGGGGGAGGCGGTTAATGTCTTCCCACAAAAGTATTCTCATGAAATAGCTTTAGTAGGGAAATGTGAAAGACAGGGAGAATCCTCAGGTTGCCCGGGAGTTTCAGTCAGAATTCCACCCGGCTAACCCTTGCTGCAATTGGGAAATATCCTAAGAATCTTTGCCCAAACTTGGGAGAGGGTACGTATGCCTTCAGGTTCTTGGAGGCTAACCATAGATTTTCTCCAACCTGGAAGGTAGGAGCTGCTTGGCGATGATGGTTGGATGCCTATTTATAGGTATTCTGGGCTTCCTGTAAGGTTTCTTTTAGTTGCTTTTGAATTTCTGCTAACGCAGTCAGTCTATGGTTAACCATTGGGACCTGAGTGTTGATAGGAAGGCCAGGAATAAAGATGGGATGTGTACCGTAGTTGGAATGGGCAGTTGAACTGTGTTGAACATTGTTTTAGGTGAACTCTGCTGTTGACAAATAATCCACCCAGTTATCCTGTAGATGAGAGATAAAGCAGTGGAGATATTGCTCCAGAGTCTGATTTGTTCTTTTCGTCTGGCTGTTAAACTGAGGATGAAAGGCAGAGGAGAGATTTGCGGTAATACCCAAAGCCGTGCAGAAATGTCTCCAGAACTTTGAGGTGAACTGGGCCCCTCTGTCAGAGCCCACATCATCTGGAATTCCGTGTAATTGGAAAACCTCCTGGATCATCAACTCTAGTGTGCTTGGCGGTGGGAATGTTCTCTATGGGGATGAAGTGGGTCATCTTCGTAAGTCAATCCATGACCACAAGGACAGTAGTCATCTCTTTTGAGGGGGGAAGATCCACTATGAAATCCATGGATATAGATCCCCAGGGTCTGGATGGGACTGGAAGGGGCTGTAGCAACCCCAGAGGGTGATCTAGTGGTATCTTGTTTCAAGCACATACCTCGCAAGATATGACATACTTCTTCACATCCCTCCTGCAGTCAGGCAACCAGAAGAAATGAAGTAGAAGTTCTGAAGTCTTTGTGATCCCCAGGTGACTGGCCAGCTTGGAATCGTGGACTAATTTAAGGACTTTAAGTCGACTAGCCTCAGGAACATAAAGTTGGTGTTCTCGCCTCCAAAGTCCTACTCTAAAGGAAAGCTTCATATCCTTAGAAGGACGACTCAAGCACTTTTCGCATGCTCCCTCAAGCTTTGTTAGAAGGTCTTCAGAGTGTAAGATGCCCCCCAAACATTTTGGGGACATAATTGTGTCATCTGTATTTGCCATCTCTTCAGACTCTGCACATATCCTAGACAATGCATCTGCCTTGCCATTTCGGGAACCGGGGTGGTAGGACACAATGAAATTAAACCTAGAGAAGAACAAGGCCCATTGTGCCTGTCTTGCAGATTACCTCTTGGCAGTGCGGAGGAACTTTAAATTTTTATGGTCAGTAAGCATCGTTACTGGATGATGGGCTTCTTCCAAGAAATGTCTCCACTTGGTGAAAGCCACTTTGATGGCCAGAAGCTCCTTGTTACTAACATTATAGTTTTTCTCTGTGGGTGATAACATATAGGATAGAAATGTGCAAGGGTGTAGTTGCATCTTATCTCCCATTCGTTGTGACAGAATGGCTCCCACCGTGGAGTCCGAGGCATCCACCTCCACGACAAAAGGCAACTCTGGATTGGGTGGATCACTATTGGTGCTGAAGTAAATGGAGTCTTTAGTTTCTCAAAAGTGGTTTGTGCATCTGGGGACCAGGAAAACGTGTGCGCTTTCTTTGTGAGGGAGGTGATGGGAGAGATGACTTTTGTGAAGTACTTGATAAATTTTCTGTAGAAATTCGTGAAACCAATCAGGCGCTGTACTTCCTTCAAATTTTTTGGAATAGGCCAATCCAGGACAGCTTTAATCTTGCTGGAATCCATACTTAAGCCCTCTGGGGAGATAATGTATTCCAGAAATTGTATTTGGGTCTGTTCGAACTCACATTTCTTTAACTTGATATAGAGGCTATTCCTTTGGAGTCGCTCCAAGACCACTTGAACGTGCTTGCGAAGTTATCAGAGAAAATCAGGATGACGTCAAGATATGCCACTACGAATTGGTCCAACACGTCTCGAAATACATAATTGATGAAGTCCTGGAAGGTAGCGGGAGCATTGCAGAGACTGAATGGTATCACTAGAGATTCAAAGTGTCCATATCTTGTTCTAAAAGCTGTCTTCCATTCATCACCGGGGAGGATCTGTACCAGATTTTATGCTCCTCTGAGGTCTAGTTTAGTAAAGACCTTGGCTGCTCAAAGCCTCTCCAGCAGTTCTTGAATTAACGGGAGAGGATTGTGATTCTTAACAGTAATCTTGTTCAGCTCCAGGTAGTCAATGCACAGCCGAAGAGTAGAGTCCTTCTTTTTAACAAAAAAATAGGTGCTCCTGCCGGGCAGGAAGATGGTCGGATGAAGCCCTTCTTTAGATTCAGCAGCTCAATAGGACAGTCATATGGCCAATGAGGTGGCAGCTGGTCAGCTTTCTTCTTGCTGCAGACATCCTTGAACATGTGGTAATGAATCGGTAACTTCTCAAAGTCCTGTTGATCATCCGCGGGATCTTGCACTGGTTCAGGGGTGAATGATGCTACCTGTCGATTCTCTTTAAAAAATTCTGAAGGGAAAGCAATGGTCCTTGATTTTCAGTTGATAGAGGAATTTTGGGCAGAGAACCAACGGATTCCGAGAATCACCAGAAATTTGGGGGACAAGATGAGCTGAAAGCGGATCATTTTTTGATCGTCCGGTTTCATGCAGCGCTCCAGTTCGACTATCTCCTCTGTGATAGGTCCCGAGGACAAGGATGACCCATCCATGGTTTCCATTTCACTTGGTATGGGTTTACGTCTGGTGTCAATGTCTTTGTGTTACAGTACTAGTAGGGTGCACAGGTACGCACGGCGCAGTCCCTGACCCTCACCCACGCCAATGTCCCTTCCTGGCAGCAGCCCCAAAGGTGGACAGGTCCAGGCCGCCAACACTGACCCTATGCTGCCTAGTGGCAGGACAGGAAGGAACCGCCGTACCTATGCAGATGACAACTTACTAGTACCGACAGGCTAGGCTGATGGAATAAACCAACACAACAGAAAAACCACAGAACACAGGCAGTGCTGGATCAAGACAAGGTAACTTTCACTGGAGCAGGACCAAAGTCAGACACACAGGGAATGGAACCAATAACTGGCAAATGCTATCAGCAGCTGCCAGACTATATTCAGGAGTCTCCGCCCCTTGGGTGGAGGCCAATCAAGCCGGCTGACTGGAGCTCCCAGCCAGTCACTATAACTCACAGAGGTAGAGCGCGTGCCTTTCATAGTAGGCACACGCGTGCACGGCCGCGCGCGCCACATGCCGCACCCGCACACTGGAGCACGGTGCCGCTGCTTGCCGACCCGAACGTGGGTGCAACACCATCCCAGAATGCTGCGGCGAACCGCGCCACTGCCACCCGTGGCCCTTGACCGGCCTCATCGTAACACTTTGTCAAGAGCAAATTTTAAATCCATAAAGTTTCCTCCTGCTCCCGAATCCAGCATCGCTGAACACTGCATCATCTGATTTCTCGCGACAGTCTCTGTTGGGAGAACAAAATGGTGGAGCAGGGGAAGGGTCTTCACACTGTCCTGAATTACCATTGCAAAGGTGTGTTTGGTGAAATTCCCTTTTTCCATGATGGATATATTGGATGTGGCCTTGACGTTGGCTAGGGCAATAGTCCTTTGGAACTTGTTTGGACAGTTTAAAGCATAATGTCCTGAGTTTCCACAATAAAGGCACAGATTATCAACACGGCATCTTTCCTCTTTAGTGGTGGAAAGGGGTTTGCGGATGACATCGACCTGCATCGGTTCCAGTGCAGCTTCAGTCCTTGGCAGAAGATTCAATGTGGATTGGCTGAAGGAATAAGGGGGGGTTAGTGCCCCAACCCCGCAGTCTCTCTTTTTGCCGTTCGGAAAGTCCCTTTTCAATCTGGATGCACAGTTGAATGAAGTCTTCCAGGTTGTGAGGCGTCTCCACTGTGGCAAGTTCATCCTTACCCCACTCTGATAATCCCTGACAAAATTGGCTCTGTTGTGCAGCTGGATTCTGCATGGTATCAATCGCCCAGCGACGAAATTCTGCTGTATACTCTGCAACGGAATGTCACCCCTGTCGTAGGTTATGTAGCCTCCATTCAGCCGTGGCACAGTGGTTCGTATCATCCAAAATTTGACCCATAGCAGTCGTGAAGGCATTAAGGCTGTCAAGCAGATTACTATTAGTCTCTATGTATGGTGAGGCCCATGCGAGCGCCAAATCAGTGAGGAGGTTAATGATTAAAAACACCTTCCTGTCACTGGTAAACAAGGTGGGCTGCACCTGGAAATATATCCGGCATTGATTTAGGAAACCTCGGTATTGGCGACGATCTCCAGCAAATTTATGTAGTAATGTCATGCAGACGTCTGGCCTTGAATTGCGCATCTCCATGAGTTGCCTCTGCAACTTCTGATCTCACGTTGCATAGCAGCAATCCTTTCCTGGTAGGAGGCACAGAACTTTTGAAACTCTGTGACCTGTTTCCTGAGTGTGGCTACTATGGACTCCATTTTAGGGGGCGTGATTATCTTGTTGCGTCTTACCGATGCTGGATTGAAGCCACAGGTGTAGTAGCCAAGCCAGTCACTGGAGAGTAGACAGAATAGCCGGCAGTCATTTCAGGAAATCACAGTATGTAGTACAAATGGATGAGATGGAAGGGTAGTCAATGGAAGCCAAAGGTCAGCAGTAGGAGGTATCGGTACGCAGTAAAAATGGATGGGATGGAAGCATAGTCATTGGAAGCCAAAGGTCAGCAGCAGTAGGTATCAGTATGCTTGAAGGGGAGCCTGAGGAACAGGAACTTGATCAAGGTGGTGCAACACAATAATCACATACTGAAGGAGTGGCAGGGCTAGGCTTATATAGAAAGTGCAATCAAGAACAGAGGTCAGGACCAATAGGCAGGAACTAGGTAACTGAGAAATACAGGGAAATTGCCATCTTCAGCCACAGGTGCTCAAGTGGATCCAGACCGCAGATGCAGTGCCTAGGGTACTGAGTAGGAGGGGACATGCTAAAGCCAGAGCCTGGGAAGTTGGATGCCATCCTGGCCTGGCCAACCCCCCAAACCAAAAAGAAGGTAATGTCCTTCCTGAGTACTGCTAAGCACTACCATAGATTTGTACCCCACTACATTGCCCTAGCTAAGCCCCTCACTGACCTGACCAAGAAAAAGCTGCCTGGCCTTGGTGCTGTTCTCAGCCAAGTAAACTCTGGCGGGGAAGAGCACCCCATGCTGTATCTGAGCCCAGAGAGGTGGTGTATGCCACAGTAGAGAATGAGTGCTGCAGAAGCTTATGTCCAGGTCAACAGCAGGAGGCTGCATACAAATTAATCACACTAGGTCTATGCCTGTTCATATGTATGTATAAATGCATGTTTCTTCAGATCCACCTCATAAGCCTGAGGAAGAACCCTGCATAGGTTTGAAAACTCACTATAACATCATGTATTTTTTTTTAGCCTTTAAAAGGTCTCATATCTACAAGATGACTTGGTTTCTCTTGCTAAGAACAATCACACTTTGCTCTACTGGCTAACACCATACCAAACTTTTTCTGTTGTAACACAGGAGTTACGCAATCAGCGTAAGGCGGCCATGCTCAACTGTTTCCGTAAAACCAGACAATGTGGTCAGAAAACCAGGGAGTGCCGAGGCAGGGAATACCCCTTTAAGCATTTTCTTTGCACATTGACCCCTCCGTTTGCTATTAAAGGGGTTGTCTCGCGCCGAAACAGGTTTTTTTTTTTTTTCCATAGGCCCCCCGTTCGGCGCAGGACAAACCCAAGGGATGTGTTAAAAAAAATATATATATATTACTTACCCGAATCCCCGCTCTGCGACTTCTTCTTTCTTCCTACTTCTTCCTTCACCAAGATGGCCGTCGGGATCTTCACCCACGATGCACCGCGGGTCTTCTCCCATGGTGCACCGTAGGCTCTGTGCGGTCCATTGCCGATTCCAGCCTCCTGATTGGCTGGAATTGGCACACGTGACGGGGCGGAGCTACGATGACCAGCTCTCCGGCACAAGCGGCCCCATTCACCAGGCAGAAGACCGCACAGCGCAAGCGCGTCTAAAAACGCCAGAAGACAGCGAAATTAGACGGATCCATGGCGACGGGGACGCTAGCAACGGAGCAGGTAAGTGAATAACTTCTGTATGGCTCATATTTAATGCACGATGTACATTACAAATTGCATTAATATGGCCATACAGAAGTGTATAACCCCACTTGCTTTCGCGAGACAACCCCTTTAAAGCCTCCCTTACCTGGTTTGAGCAGGTCTGTTTTAAATCCCTGCCTCGTCACATAATGTTTCCTGGGTCTATGAAATGCTGAGGGATGGATGAGATGATTTTGTCTCCAATGTCAATCTTTCCTTTATATCCAAATGGGAAATGCAGCTTGCTCCATCATTTTATGAGTGCTGCTAAAATCTTGATCCCCAGATATTTAAAATCACACCCTATTCCTCACAGAAAATAATTTGTGAACTTTCTTTGTATCATGTGCATGGAGTAATTGACAGTAATAGATAAGAATTGCTACGACTATTTTTTGAACACATGATATTACTGGCGTTCTTTTAGATCCTCTCCAGCCATGCACAATTGGGTTCATAGTGGTACTCAATTATGTGGTCTCACTCAAGATGTACCTATTGTCTTCTTTCCTTCCCTTTCTCTCCTTCCTTCCCATTAAGAGGTTATATTTGTCCTTTTTTCTTAAAGCTACATCTCAATTTGAGGCTCATTGGACCTTCAATATGATATATGCCATACAGGGAGTAATGTAAAATTTGCAGTTTCCTATCCTAGTCCAGTAATTAGTCGATCTTTACTAGAGATGAGCGAGCACCAAAATGCTTGGGTGCTCGTTATTCGGGACGAACTTTTCGCGATGCTCGAGGGTTCGTTTCGAGTAACGAACCCCATTGAAGTCAATGGGCGACCCGAGCATTTTTGTATTTCGCCGATGCTCGCTAAGGTTTCCTTGTGTGAAAATCTGGGCAATTCAAGAAAGTGATGGGAACTGTGAGGGTATATATATATTGCCATATGTTTTTTATGCTTTTATACCTATATGCAAGTTTTATTCAATTCCAAATGAAAAAAACTTATATGTGGCCTTACATCAGATATTCCAAGAGGCTTTGCAAGGCTGAGAGAGATGTTCTAGAAATTCAGAGAAAACTACGGAACCAGACACAAGGACGCATGTACTTGGCCGTTTTCCCAGAAGTGCCGTATCAAGATGTTCAACCATGTACATAATTTTCACTGTCCCAGGCCGGAAATCCGGACTTCTTAGAATTGAGTGGGTGATTCTTTGCATTGGAGTTAATTGAATACGTGATTTTCTGTACAAGCCAGAGGCGCCAGTATCAAGATAATGACTGTTATATGATTTTCACTGTCTCAGTCCGCAAATCCGGACTTCCCATATATGGTTATGAGCCCATCACCCCCTTGGGGATGGGACAAAGGGTATAAGATCTCATGTAATCTGTAATAAAGCACGGTTGGCACAGCCGAGAGCCATGTCCCGTGTGAGGAATGATACCAGATCCCTGTGTGGTGTCTCTTCTTACCGCCGGCAACGGGGCAAGTGGGGTGGGCCTGATTGGTGCTGTACTTAGAATATTTAGAATTTTAACCCTGATAAATGGCGCCCGAACGTGCGGCGACAAAACCGGAGCTTACAACGCATTCCACCCGGATCCACGCCACTGAGAAGCCGTCCTGCTGCAAACCGAGCCTGATCAACTCACAAGAACTCCAGGTAAGGCCAGCATATATTTATGTTGTGTTTTACACTGCGAAGTCTTGCAGCAGGACTGACTATCTGTGGTTTGTGACCGGACGGGTTGGGTTAAGAGTTCTACACGGTAACTCGTGTGGGCTCCGGGTTTGCCATCATGGACCACTGACCGTGATATGCGCACCAATGGCTCACCCAGAAACTAGTCTGTAGTCTATTTGTACTTTGAAGTTTTAACGTTTTAATAATAGTGGAGATTGGTGTATCTGCAGAAGTTTTTTTTCTCTCTTTCTTTTCATTTAGTCTCACAAGAGAAGGGACTCTCGGTCGGTTTGCCTTATATATGGGGCTAGCGATTTGATTTCAGAGAGATGCATTTTATGGGGCTGGTTCCATAAGGAGAAGGGACCCTCGGTTGTTCTGCCGGTATATAAGGGGCTGACAATTTGAAAATTAAGAGGGATGCATTCTATGGAGCGTGTTATTTTTATTATTGTTGATGTTCTAATATGCGAAAGATCTTATTAAAGAAGATAGAGCCCCTCAAGGGCTGCCGCCGTGTGGATGAATCTGTAAAATGTAAGAAAACTCTAATGAAAATGTGTGACACCGACCCGCACGGCAGATTACAAAATGGTGTCTGGGAGGAGGTCTTTAGGACCCAGAGGTGCCTTGGAAGATCAGGTTTTGCTAGACAGTGCTGGAGGAGGAGGAGAGAGAGAGAGAGACAGTCAGAGAAAGTTGTATGTACACATTATTTGTTTAAGAAAGTATCTGTAAGTGAAATGTTGAAAAGTACAGTAAGTAATCAAGAGGGCGTCAGGAGAGTGTCTATTGAAGGTTATATTGGCAGTTAGGTAGGGGAGAGAAAGTGCTGAAGGAGCAAGCAAGTCGATAAGGAAGTTACAATGCATGTGATTTGTTGGTAAAGAGAGATGAAAATGTGTATAATACAAGATAGATAATAGATATGGATATATATGTGTATATATGTATATACTGTAAGTGCAAATAGTTAACTGAGCTTGCTTTTAGGGGAGAAGAGTTTTGTTGACATGTAGCTGCGAGTCTCTGTGTAGCCTTCCAAGGTCAAGAAGATAACAGCGAGAGAGAAAATGCAATAACAACCTTGGTTAATATCTCTGCTTGCGTAAATGGAATGGAGGCTTGAAATGAATTTAATTAGTTATACTGTCTTAGTAGGCAGGGAAATATAGTAATTTCTAATGTATATTCTTACTTATACAGGGGTTGAAAATGAATGTTGCAAGGTCCCAGGATATGTGTTAATTATGATTTCAAAATGCAGGCAATAGTTTAAGCTAAACAATTCAGTCTGTGTTTCATATTCGCGGAGAGATAACAGTCAGGGTCACAAGGGGGGCTGAAAAATACCCACAGATTCTAAAACACTTCAGCGTTTAATACAGCATATAATAGCTTCAGTAGATAAGAAATATAGAATGTATCAGCAAACTTTTTCACATAATTTGTCATAAATAGCGCTCATTCACAATCTCATCTCAATAGAATCATGTAATTTATAAGATAATAGCACTCACCTCGGTGTTTTTCAGCTGATGTATGTATGTTTGTCAAACTTTTTTGTCTGTGTATCTGCATGTACTGGTACACCTTCAAGGGGGGTGACGGAGCAAACTTGAGAGCATGGATGGATGAGAGTTGGTGACCCGTGTTCAAGCTGTGGTGGAATGTGTGATGTGGATGTTGACTGGGGATAAAAGTCCTCCCCATGCATGGGACTTTGCTTGGTTGAGATGTGGATGCTTGGACTGTTACGCTGAAATTAAGTTGAGAAGACGGACGCAAGGAGCCAATATCGAAGGGGTGGAGCTAGATGATGTAATAGCACGTAGTAATGTTTCATCCCTCTTCTCGACAAGGGAGGGGGTGAGGATTTTGAGCAGCTAGTAAAAGTTTTTTTTTTTTTTTTTTGTCTCCCGTCTCAAATTTTGATAAGAAATTGCATGCAGGAACAGACTAATAATGAATTCACTTAAAGGGATATCACATTTCAAATATGAATAGATGTTTTGTAGGTTATTCTTCCCCGGTGTAACTCATGTTTCTGTTATTGGTGCTAACTTCTTACAGGCCTTATCTGCTTCCATCAAATCTTTTTACAATGTTGTACTACCTTAAACAGGGTGTTCTTGTTCCAATTGAGTACCCTGTTTCAAAGGGGGGGAGGAGAAGGCATAGGTGATCTAGGTATTGCAAGTCAGCCATTTTTAAATTCAGCCATTTTAAAAAACTTTTTTGCAAGCCATTTTTTAAATTTTTAAACTTTTTGCAACAAGGTTCTGATCTTTTTCAAATAGAATACCAGCCTGATTGTCTAGCAGTGATGCAACAAGAAAATTTAAGTTTTAAAAAGTTACTCAAAGCCCTTGTTAATAATGCATATTTTGAGTTGTTTTTTATAGATGGTACCCAGGGTGATTGACGACTCCACACTGGATATACGGTGGTTACACAACAAGATGTCCTAAAAAGCAGAATGTCTCCGCATGTCGCAGTACAAGAAGCGGATCTAAAGGCCCTCACTGAGGCGTGTGGAGTGGCCACAGGTAAGACGGCAAACATTTACACTGACTCCCGGTATGCATTTGGCATAGCTCATGATTACGGCCCAACATGGAAGGCCAGACAGTTTTTTACCACAGCAGGACAGCCAATTGAAAATGTTGCAGCGGTGCAGTCTCATGGAGGCCCTACTTCTACCTGACAAGGTGGAAAGCTCACACCAATTCCTACACCAAAGAAGCGAGAGGCAACGCCATCACAGACCACACAGCAAAAGCAGCGGCCCTCAAGCCGTGGAAGAAAGAAGAAAAGAAGAATTTAACAATAATTTTGGACTTTGACTACACTTGGACTTTGATAACAACTTGGACTTTGATAATAATTTTGGACTTTGATTTGAACTTGGACTTTGATAAAAACATTGGACTTTGATATGCTAAAGACTTTACAGTTACAAGCCAGCAAGGAAGAAAAAGACAAATGGACTAAAAAGGGACGGCGTATGGTGAACAGTCAATAGCACTTGCCCACCATAGTCCCTGTGCCCAATGATGGCCCAGCTGACGCACGGAAAGACGCACCTCTCAAAGCAACAATGATGACGACGCTTGAACAAGGACGGGTGGCTCCTTGGTTTTCTGTAGCTGCTGCATCATTTGTCCAATTTTGCATGATCTTTGCCGTAAGCAACAGGGCAGAAGTAAATTTGCCACATCACACTTGCCTAGACCACTCTACCCATTTCAGGGATTGCAAATTGGCTACACTCAGCTCCCACTTGTTGGGAAGCATGAATATGTGCTTGTTGATGTTGATGTTTTTCAGGTTGGAGACCTACCCTGTTACCAAAGTAAATAAGCAGGTAATCGCACAGAAGCTCATGAATGAGGTAATCCGCACATACGGGGTACCGGAAGTGATTGACTCAAACAAAGGTACACACTTTACAGGTGAAATAATGCAATACATCATGTCTGCTTTGGGTATATTCCAGGTTTTTCACACACCCTACCACCCGTGGAGTAGGGGGAAAGTAGATACAAAAGGCAATGAAGAAAATGGGCAAATTTTGAATTGAGTGTCTTCTATTAGTTTTTCTTTTTTCCAGGAGGATACATGCCACAGTAGCAGAGTTTGGGGAATGATTTTCTTGTTAATGTTGTCATAGGTCTCTCCAAGGAATTGTTAGTAATGTATTCTGTAGTCTCTGCTTTTCTCCCAGGTCCTACAGATGAGTGTCACAATCTGAAACCAGGTGACAGGGTCTATGTAAAAAAGTTTGAGAGAGAAACCCGGTTTAAAGGTCCTTACCAGATGTTGTTCACCACCCCAACTGCAGTCAAGCTTGAAGGAAAGCCCACTTGGATCCACACTTCGCACTGAAAAAACTAATGATCCTGTATATCCTTTAAATGCTATAATTTGGTACAATTCCTCTAACACACACCTTTGACTACTGTACACTAGCCCCCTGTGTCAGAACAAATTAATACAATTAAATGTGCAATATGAAGCCTACACTGAGGGTGAGAATCCAACACCGCATTGTGCTAAGAGAGAAGTTGACGCTCTAGGTGGTAACCTTGATCCACATGTACACATAGATACAATAGGAGTGCCAAGGGGGGTGCCAGATTAATTTAATTCTAGAGATCAGGTTAAAGCAGGTTTTGAGTCCTTATTTGCTATTGTCACTGTTAATAATAATGTAGATTGGATGAATTATATCTATTACAATCAGCAGAGGTTTGTAAACTACACCAGAGATGCTTCGCAAGGGTTAGCTGACCAATTAGGGCCAACTGCATCCATGGCGTTCCAAAATAGAGTGGCCCTGGATATGATTTTAGCAGAAAGAGGTGGGGTATGTAATTTCCTGTTTGTGTATTATCCCTTTAATGTGACCAAAATTTCCCTTGTTTAAAAAAGATGAAGAGCCAGTTCCGATAATGCCAACCACGTACGTTACCAGAAGAATGGAGAGATGGACTAGTACTGCGCCTGCCTCGGTCTCATAAGATGGACTGTCAGTGGAATTCCCATTTGCCTAGGGAAAGTGCAGAAGACCTTAGGTTCCGGCGAGGGCACACCCTGCGGGGTGTTAACTTGTACAGATAGAGGGTATGGATGCCCGGAAATAAGCCCAGGGAATCCATGGCCTCCTTCTGAGGTGAGGTAGGGATCCCTCCCCTTTTAGGAGTAGGGACTTACGGGCAGTGGAGAAACCCTGACGCAAGGGAGAGACGACCGAGGAAGAGTGCAAAGTCTGATGCTTGATCTCCATATTAAGTTTTTTAGGGGGGTTTGTGAGGGTATATATATATTGCCATATGCTTTTTATGCTTTTATACCTATATGCAAGTTTTATTCAATTCCAAATGAAAAAAACTTATATGTCGCCTTACATCAGATATTCCAAGAGGCTTTGCAAGGCTGAGAGAGATGTTCTAGAAATTCAGAGAAAACCACGGAACCAGACACAAGGACGCATGTACTTGGCCGTTTTCCCAGAAGTGCCGTATCAAGATGTTCAACCATGTACATAATTTTCACTGTCCCAGGCCGGAAATCCGGACTTCTTAGAATTGAGTGGGTGATTCTTTGCACTGGAGTTAATTGAATACGTGATTTTCTGTACAAGCCAGAGTCGCCAGTATCAAGATAATGACTGTTATATGATTTTCACTGTCTCAGTCCGCAAATCCGGACTTCCCATATATGGTTATGAGCCCATCACCCCCTTGGGGATGGGACAAAGGGTATAAGATCTCATGTAATCTGTAATAAAGCACGGTTGGAACAGCCGAGAGCCATGTCCCGTGTGAGGAATGATACCAGATCCCTGTGTGGTGTCTCTTCTTACCGCCGGCAACGGGGCAAGTGGGGTGGGCCTGATTGGTGCTGTACTTAGAATATTTAGAATTTTAACCCTGATAGAATGACACAGCAATGGATAGGGCAGGCGAGGGGCTACATGTTGGGCTGCATCTCAAGTTCACAGGTCCCACTATTAAGCCACAATAGCGGCAAGAGTGGCCCCCCCCTCCCAAAAACTTTTACTTCTGAAAAGCCCTCATTAACATGGCATACCTTAGCTAAGCACCACACTACCTCCAACAAAGCACAATCACTGCCTGCATGACACTCCACTGCCACTTCTCCTGTGTTACATGCTGCCCAACCGCCCCCCCTCCCCCCCCCCACAGTGCACACCAAAGTGTCCCTGCGCAGCCTTCAACTGCCCTAATGCCTCACCACCCTCATGTCTATTTAGAAGTGCATCTGCCATGAGGAGGAACCGCAGGCACACACTGCAGAGGTTGGCACGGCTAGGCAGCGACCCTCTTTAAAAGGGACGGGGCGATAGCCCACAATGCTGTACAGAAGCAATGAGAAATAAAATCCTGTGCCACCGCCATCAGGAGCTGCACACGTGGGCATAGCAATGGGGAACCTATGTGTCACACACTATTCATTCTGTCAAGGTGTCTCTGCATGCCCCAGTCAGACCGGGCTTTTTAATTCATAGACACAGGCAGGTACAACTCCCTATTGTGAAGTCCCTGTCGACCAACAGCATGGGTGGCTTCCTGGAACCCACCGGCGCTACATAAAAATATCCCATTGCAGTGCCCAACACAGCTGAGGTAGTAATGTCGTGCTTAATGCAGGTGGGCTTCAGCCCACACTGCATGCCCCAGTCAGACTGGGGTTCTTTACAAGTGGACACAGATGCATTTATAATTCCCTGTGGACCCACAGCATGGGTGGGTGCCAGGAAGCCACCGGCGGTACATAGAAATATCCCATTGCATTGCCCAACACAGCTGAGGTAGTAATGTCGTGCTTAATGCAGGTGGGCTTCGGCCCACACTGCATGCCCCAGTCTGACTGGGGTTCTTTACAAGTGGAAACAGATGCATTTATAATTCCCTGTGGACCCACAGCATGGGTGGGTGCCAGGAAGCCACCGGCGGTACATAGAAATATCCCATTGCATTGCCCAACACAGCGGATGTAACGTCAGCTGTAATGCAGGTGGGCTAAAAATTCATTTGATTACACTGTAGGCGAGGGCCCACAAAAATTGCTGTATCAACAGTACTAATGTACATCCAAAAAATTGGCCATGGCCAACCAAGAGGGCAGGTGAAACCCATTAATCGCTTTGGTTAATGTGGCTTAAGTGGTAACTAGGCCTGGAGGCAGCCCAGTTTAACGAAAAATTGGTTCAAGTTAAAGTTTCAACGCTTTTAAGAGCATTGAAACATATAAAAATTGTTTAGAAAAATTATATGACTGAGCCTTGTGGCCCTAAGAAAAATTGCCCGTTCAGCGTGATTACGTGAGGTTTCAGGAGGAGGAGCAGGAGGAGGAGGAGGAATATTAGACACAGATTGATGAAGCAGAAATGTCCCCGTTTTGGATGGTGAGAGAGAACGTAGCTTCCATCCGCGGGTGCAGACTACGTATTGCTTACGTATCGCTGCTGTCCGCTGGTGGAGAAGAGAAGTCTGGGGAAATCCAGGCTTTGTTCATCTTGATGAGTGTTAGCCTGTCGGCACTGTCGGTTGACAGGTGGGTACGCTTATCCGTGATGATTCCCCCAGCCACACTAAACACACTCTCTGACAAGACGCTAGCCGCAGGACAAGCAAGCACCTCCAGGGCATACAGCGCGAGTTCAGGCCACGTGTCCAGCTTCGACACCCAGTAGTTGTAGGGGGCAGAGGCGTCACGGAGGACGGTTGTGCGATCGGCTACGTACTCCCTCACCATCCTTTTACAGTGCTCCCGCCAACTCAGCCTTGACTGGGGAGCGGTGACACAGTCTTGCTGGGGAGCCATAAAGCTGGCAAAGGCCTTGGAGAATGTTCCCCTGCCTGCGCTGTACATGCTGCCTGATCTCTGCGCCTCCCCTGCTACCTGGCCCTCGGAACTGCGCCTTCTGCCACTAGCGCTGTCGGATGGGAAGTTTACCATCAGTTTGTCCACCAGCGCCCTGTGGTATAGCATCATTCTCGAACCCCTTTCCTCTTCGGGAATGAGAGTGCAAAGGCTCTCCTTATACCGTTGATCGAGCAGCGTGTACACCCAGTAATCCGTAGTGGCCAGAATGCGTGTAACGCGAGGGTCACGAGAAAGGCATCCTAACATGAAGTCAGCCATGTCTGCCAGGGTACCTGTACGCAACACATGGCTGTCCTCACTAGGAAGATCACTTTCAGGATCCTTCTCCTCCTCCTCCTCCTCCTCAGGCCATACACGCTGAAAGGATGACAGCCCAGCAGCATGTGTACCCTCAACAGTGGGCCAAGCTGTCTCTTCCCCCTCCTCCTCATCCTCCTCATGCTCCTCCCCCTCCTCTTCCTCCTCAACGCGCTGAGATATAGACAGGCGGGTGCTCTGACTATCCAGCGACATACTGTCTTCCCCCGGCTCTGTTTCCGAGCGCAAAGCGTCTGCCTTTATGCTTTGCAGGGAACTTCTCAAGATGCATAGCAGAGGAATGGTGACGCTAATGATTGCAGCATCGCCGCTCACCAACTGGGTAGACTCCTCAAATTTTCCAAGGACCTGGCAGATGGCTGCCAACCAGGGCCACTCTTCTGTAAATAATTGAGGAGGCTGACTCCCACTGCGCCGCGCAAGTTGGAGTTGGTATTCCACTATAGCTCTACGCTGCTCATAGAGTCTGGCCAACATGTGGAGCGTAGAGTTCCACTGTGTGGGCACGTCGCACAGCAGTCGGTGCACTGGCAGATGAAACCTATGTTGCAGTGTCCGCAGGGTGGCAGCGTGCGTGTGGGATTTGCGGAAATGTGCGCAGAGTCGGCGCACCTTTCCGAGCAGGTATGACAAGTGGGGGTAGCTTTTCAGAAAGCGCTGAACCACCAAATTAAAGACATGGGCCAGGCATGGCACGTGCGTGAGGCTGCCGAGCTGCAGAGCCGCCACCAGCTTACGGCCGTTGTCTCACACTGTGGTGGAAGTCCAGTATTTCTATATTTTGGATCGGTGGGCCTTGGCAGTAGACAGTTGTCAATTTAACATTCGGTATACATATTTGCTTTCTGTCTTGCTACAAATATAATATTCTTACAGTTATGCAATAGGTACTTCCGCTCATATGAAAATATCTGTTTTATAACTCTGCTGACATGGGGAAGCCAACATGAAACTTCTGTACTCAAAACGCTGACAAGATAATATATAGTATAAACACGTTACATTTTCCATCTGTTTTGCAATTTTGGAGGACAGTTAACTCAGACGGACAACCACAGTCTGAAACAACTACCGCAGAAATTACCCAAGCACTTTTACTGGAAACGTATGCAAATAACATGGGAGGTTTGTGCAATTTATAGTTCATGATGTAACATCCAATCATATCGAAGGAACCACACGTGGCTCCAAGACAACCCAGTCATTTCATCGACCACCTGATGGCCAATCACAGATGACCGGAGGATGGAAGAATTGCAAGATGCTTATCCAATAATTAAACAATACGTTGTATCTATGTAATCTTTGACCTGCCCAGATGGGTGGAGTTGTTAAACTCTTAAAATAGGCTACACGCCGATCATTAAAGCTAGAATTGAGGAAGCTATGCATGCTGAACCTCGTGTCAGTGTGGAAACTTCTTATGCGCATTATCAATTCAGAAATAATATGGAAGGGTGTAAACATTCCAACTTGAGTAAGCCGTGATTCCGCAAAGGAATTCTACGACAACACGACCATGCCCGGTTGGAGGCTCAGCGGTGCAAGCCAGTGGTCGGTCTGCTCTGTCAGACCCAGCAGCAGTTCGTGGGCCGTGTGCCTCTTCTCTCCTAAGCTGAGTAGTTTCAGCACGGCCTGCTGACGCTTGCCCACCGCTGTGCTGCCACGCCGCGTGACACCGACTGCTGGCGACGTGCTGCTGACACATCTTGATTGCGAGACAGAGGTTGCGTTGGAGGAGGAGGAGGAGGAGGAGGAAGGTGCTTTAGTGGAGGAAGCATACACCGCCGCAGATACCACCACCGAGCTGTGGCCCGCAATTCTGGGGGTGGGTAGGACGTGAGCGGTCCCAGGCTCTGACTCTGTCCCAGCCTCCACTAAATTCACCAAATGTGCCGTCAGGGAGATATAGTGGCCCTGCCCGCCTGTGCTTGTCCACGTGTCCGTTGTTAAGTGGACCTTGGGAGTAACCGCGTTGGTGAGGGCGCGTACAATGTTGCGGGAGACGTGGTCGTGCAGGGCTGGGACGGCACATCGGGAAAAGTAGTGGCGACCGGGAACCGAGTAGCGCGGGGCAGCCGCCGCCATCATGCTTTTGAAAGCCTCCGTTTCCACAAGCCTATACGGCAGCATCTCCAGGCTGATCAATTTTGCAATGTGCACGTTTAACGCTTGAGCGTGCGGGTGCGTGGCGTCGTACTTGCGCTTGCGCTCAAACTGTGGCACTAGCGACGTCTGGACGCTGCGCTGAGAGACATTGCTGGATGGGGCCGAGGACAGCGGAGGTGAGGGTGTGGGTGCAGGCCAGGAGACGGTAGTGCCTGTGTCCTCAGAGGGGGGTTGGATCTCAGTGGCAGGTTGGGGCACAGGGGGAGAGGCAGTGGTGCAAACCGGAGGCGGTGAACGGGCATCGTCCCACCTTGTGGGGTGCTTGGCCATCATATGCCTGCACATGCTGTTGGTGGTGCCTCCCCAGCTGATCTTGGCGCGACAAAGGTTGCACACCACTGTTCGTCGGTCGTCAGGCGTCTCTGTGAAAAACTGCCACACCGTAGAGCACCTTGACCTGTGCAGGGTGGCATGGCGCGAGGGAGCGCTTTGGGAAACAGTTGGTGGATTATTCGGTCTGGCCCTGCCTCTACCCCTGGCCACCGCACTGGCTCGGCCTGTGCCCACACCCTCACTTGGCCCTCCGCGTCCTCGGCCGCGTCCACGTCCTCTAGGCCTACCCCTACCCCTCAGCATGCTGTATTACCAGTGATTTGATTTCCCAGGCAGGAAATAAATTGGCGCAAGCCTGCAGGTCAAATATAATTTTTTCGCTTTTTTGCAAAGGGAAGGCCCCACTGCGTATATTCAATGAACAATACGTTTAATAACTGTGGTGTGGCCCTGAAAAAGTGTCACACAACTTTAGTGTAGCAGAGTTATTAACTCTGGCAGAGCAGGTATTTGCCAGTCAGGAAAGACAATGGCGCAAGCCTGCAGTAAACCGTAGCTGGTTGCGTCTGATTTTTGTACGTTGTCCACGCAGCACACACGTACACGGAGACCTTAGGACTGACACAGGCAGGCCAAATATAATTTTTTCGCTTTTTTGCAAAGGGAAGGACCCACTGCGTATATTCAATGAACAATAACTTTTAGAACTGTAGTGTGGCCCTGAAAAAGTGACACACAACTTTAGTGTAGCAGAGTTATTAACTCTAGCAGAGCAGGTATTTGCCAGTCAGGAAAGACAATGGCGCAAGCCTGCAGTAAACCGTAGCTGGTTGCGTCTGATTTTTGTACGTTGTCCACGCAGCACACACGTACACGGAGACCTTAGGACTGACACAGGCAGGCCAAATATAATTTCTTTTCCTTTTTTGCAAAGGGAAGGACCCACTGCATATATTCAATGAACAATAACTTTTAGAACTGTAGTGTGGCCCTGAAAAAGTGACACACAACTTTAGTGTAGCAGAGTTATTAACTCTAGCAGAGCAGGTATTTGCCAGTCAGGAAAGACAATGGCGCAAGCCTGCAGTAAACCGTAGCTGGTTGCGTCTGATTTTTGTACGTTGTCCACGCAGCACACACGTACACGGAGACCTTAGGACTGACACAGGCAGGCCAAATATAATTTCTTTTCCTTTTTTGCAAAGGGAAGGACCCACTGCGTATATTCAATGAACAATAACTGTGTTGTGGCCCTGCCTACACAATTCTGTCCCTGTAGTATCAATGGAGGGTGCAATGCTCTGCACAGACGATTTTTAGAAAAAAAAAAATATGCAACACTGCTAACAGCAGCCAGCACAGTACTGCACACGCTTAAATTTGGCCCTAGAAAGGACCGTTGAGGTTCTTGAAGGCTACACTTACTCCTAACACTCTCCCTGCCTATGCACCACTTCTGTCCCTAATGCCGGGTGCAATGCTCTGCACTGCCGATTTTGAGAAAAAAAAAAAAAAAAAACACTGCTAGCAGCAGCCTGCACACAGGTAGATGTGGCCCTAAGAAGGACCTTTAGGGTTCTTGAAGCCTACACTGACTCCTAACGCTCTCCCTACAGCAGCACCAGCACGATAGTACTTTCCCTCAGCTAACTCACAAGGCATGTGTGGCGAGCCGCGGGAGGGGCCGACTTTTATACTCGGGTGACATCTGATCTTCCCAGCCACTCACTGCAGGGCGGTGGTATAGGGCTTGAACGTCACAGGGGGAAGTTGTAATGCCTTCCCTGTCTTTCAATTGGCCAGAAAAGCGCCCTAACGTCTCAGAGAGGAAACTGAAAGTAACCGGAACACCGCGTGGTACTCGTTACGAGTAACGAGCATCCCGAACACCCTAATATTCGCACGAATATCAAGCTCGGACGAGTACGTTCGCTCATCTCTAATCTTTACCTTCTAATTTTTAAATTTATGTTACTAAAAAGCAATTTACCAGAAAACTAGGGTAGCAGACTTAGACTAGGGCTATAGGACGATGGCTGTCTTGTGTTCAAAGATCACTGTGTGGGGTGCGGAACCTGAACACTGAGCCTGATGGATGCCTGAACAGTGAGCTCTGTCAGCGCGGCACTTTTAGCAGACCTTCTCAGCAGCAAACAGCAGCTTACAATGAAGAAAAGTAGCAGAGAGAGAGGGGCAGAGCAGCTGGGGCCCCCGTGACCGAGCAAAGGACAGGTGGACATGCAGCAATACCTTAAGGAGTGCAGCACCCAGTCACCGCCTGCTGCCTTCAAGATGACGCTGAACATCGTGACTGCTTCATCTCACAGTAAGCAGCAGGAGGAGGAGGCCTCCTCCAATGGGGAGGACAAGGTAAATGTTTCTAAGAGGTTCATGAAAAACCTTATAATGAAAGCATTTCACCCGGTGATGTCTGACTTGTCAGAGATCAAAAAGGACATATGGGCATATAAGCATATGGGTCGCAGGGTTGAAGATCTGGAATCCTCCTCTGCTTCCATTGCCTCACACTTTCTGGCAATGGCCTGAATGATAAAAGACCAACATGACCATCTGAACAGGGCTCTGATCATGCAGTAGGATTTAGAAAACCGTTATAGGCGCTGCAATATTTGCATTTGCGGGGCCTGCCTGAGTCCTGGGCTGTGGACTCTTTACCCAAAGTGGCTAGTGAGATCTTCACGCTTCTGCTGGGACCAGATAGAGCGGCTACCATCTCTATTGAGTGCATCCATAGAGCGCTTGGACATCTGCCTTCTGTGCGGAACTGCCGGGAGACATTATTTGCTAACTTTTTTCCTTTCAACATGCCTTTGCCATTTTAAAGGCCGCAAGAAGCCATAGAAATCTCAGTAATGAAGATGCCCCTGTACAAATTTTTCAAGATCTGGCCCTGTCAACTTTGACTAAACGCTGCCTCTTGCGTCCCCTTCTGGAAGCCCTGAGGGCTAAAGACATAAAGTATGCCTGGCTGTTTCCCTTTGGCCTGGAAATCATCCACAGGGGGCGCAGAATTAAAGGGGTTGTCCCGCGCCGAAACGGGTTTTTTTTTTTTCAATGGCCCCCCCGTTCGGCGCGAGACAAACCCGATGCAGGGGTTAAAAAAAAACAAACGGATAGTACTTACCCGAATCCCCGTGCTCCGGTGACTTCTTACTTACCTTGTGAAGATGGCCGCCGGGATCTTCACCCTCGGTGGACCGCAGGTCTTCTGTGCGGTCCATTGCCGATTCCAGCCTCCTGATTGGCTGGAATCGGCACACGTGACGGGGCGGAGCTACGAGGAGCCGCTCTCCGGCACTAGCGGCCCCATTCAGAAGGGAGAAGACCGGACTGCGCAAGCGCGTCTAATCGGGCGATTAGACGCTGAAGATTAGACGGCACCATGGAGACGGGGACGCCAGCAACGGAACAGGTAAGTGACAAACTTCTGTATGGCTCATAATTAATGCACAATGTACATTACAAAGTGCATTAATATGGCCATACAGAAGTGTATACCCCCACTTTGTTTCGCGGGACAACCCCTTTAACATCTGCTCACCAGAGGATCTGCAGAACTGTTGGGCTCTTCTTGACCTGGAGCCAATAGACCTCCTCTGCTGGCTCCCACTCCCAGAGCTGCCTAATTTTCCAAAGCTGGTTGCCCCAGAGGCTTGGCATC